>NC_056735.1:1281965359-1282190359 GCF_019279795.1 Protopterus annectens
TTTTAAAGGTACATCCCAAAAGGGGCATTGTACTCAATTATGGGCCTGATGAGGGATGAGTAAAGAGGCACGATGACCTCCCCTGATCTAGATGTGAATAACTTCATGATTAGGTGGGCTATATAAAATGTTTTTCTAACCACTTTGGCCATGTGGTTGTCAAATGAGAGATTGCTATCAACCTGGGTCCCCAGGTCCCTAATTACTTCTTCTGTACTTAATGGATTACCACCTATATGGTAATTTGTGGGCACTTTGTTTTTGCCAAAGGGGATGACTATACACTTTTTGGCGTTTAGCTTGAGGCCATGGCTCTGGCAACAGTTGTCTGTTTCTATGAGGCCCTTTTGGAGGATGCTTGTGTCGGCTGGAGAGTCGATTATGGCGCCCAGTTTGCAGTCATCTGCGAACTTGGTCAGCCACAGTCCTTCCGTGTTGGCTTGTACCTCCGAGAGATATATACTGAACAAGAGAGGTCCCAGGACTGAGCCTTGTGGGACGCCACTTGTAACTGGTTTGGAGTCTGACATGGCTCCAGCAATTCTAACCATGTGGGTTCTGTCCTTGAGCCAGTTTGCAACCCATCTAATGACATAGGGGTTTATATTTAAGCTGGTGAGCTTATCTATAATGCCCGAGTGGGGTATTGTATCGAAGGCTTTGCAGGTCCAGGTAGGCTGTATGGACCACCTTCCCCTCGTCAATGGCCTTGGTGACTGTTTCAAAGAAATCAACCAGGTTTAAGAGGCAGGATCTGCCCTTAACAAAGCTGAACTGGGTAGGATCCAGTGTCTGTAGGTCCCCAATATCTTTATTTATGAGGTCCATGATGATCCTTTCCATAGCTTTGCAGACCAAGCTAGTCAGGCTTATAGGGCGATAGTTTCCAGGATCCGTGCACCACCTTTGTGGAGAGGGACCACAGTTGCTGTACGCCACTCTTTGGGTACATATCCTGTAGTAAGGCTGAGATTGAACAGTAGTTTTATGTTTGGGTTTAGCTCTTCTTGGAGTTCATGTAGGACGCAGCCCGGGACACCATCTGGTCCCATTGATGCTGTGCTTTTTGCTTTGGAGAGGGCGGCTCTTACCTGAGCATCTGAGATGTCAGGGGGGCAGCACTCTGCTGGGATAGATATTTGCCCTTTTGGTGGGGAGGGGGGGGAGAAGTTTGCACTGAACCTGTCAGCTAGGATGTTGGCAATGTCTGTGGGTTCGGTGTATTTTTTGTCATTTTGGATTAATTCTGAGCATATCTGGGAATTACCACCCAGGTTCCTAACATAACTAAAAAAGCCTTGTGATTATCCTTAGTGTCCTGTGCAATTTTTCTCCCGAAGCTGGCCTTAGACGATTTTATGAGTGCCCGTAGTTTTTTGCTAATGCTAATCAGAGATGCCTTCCTTTTTTGGAATTTTGCTCTATCATTTAGTAGCTTCCTCCTTCTATTGTATAGTTTGTTTATGGCTGGGGTCCACCAGACAGGATGTCTGCCTTTAGAGGATCGGGTCTTGGTTTTATTTGGGATTGCATGAATCATGCATTCCTGAAGGTGTTCATAGAATGCGTTTATAAAGAGTTCTGCGGTCTGGGCCATATTTTCCACAGGTCCGGGGGCTTTGAAGGATTCCACCTCGGTTTTGAGGAGTGTGAAATTTGCTTTAGAGAAGTTTTTCACTGTGGTTTTCTGGGCAGGGCATGTATTGAGATACATATGCAAATATGCAGGTACAAATGGAGTCACTAATCATGGTTGTTTGATGTTTTGTGTTTTGCACAAATTATTTGATTATTCATTGTACACACACACACAAACATATATATATATATTAATATATATATATATATATATATATATATATATATGTATATATATATATATATATATATATATATATATATATATATATATATATATATATACTCAGAACACATTATCGATTACATTTAGAGGTAGTTACACACATGAGGGTGTGGATAACAGAGCAGGACAGTACAGTAATGTGATGCAGGTAAGTCAGCACCCAGATGTACTAAAAGTGTAATTCCACATTGCAGGATAACAGCAGAACTGTTTGTATTGTTGAGAAAGTGAAATGACAGAAAACTATCTATACAGTGTTAGCATGTTGTACTACCTGGCATAATATTATTGAACTCCATAATAAGTCACTATGGTTACATTACCCTTTAATGTTGACCTTCAGCATTATGTCACACATTTGCATAGACCTATAATGTGACATCAACACACTGACCATACCTTGTGTGTACTTTTGCGGACATTTGATAAGGTGATGCCAGTCCTATCCTTGGACTGAGACTGCACGTTCTTGTTTTCATTTGATACATTCAGGTTTGGGGTGTAGCACTTTACAGCTTATCAACAGTGCATAGCAATGAGAGCAATTACCAGAGGTGACATAATGAGTGGGAACACTGTTGTGTCACTGGCATGATATCTGCAGTCTAGCTGTCTGGACAATACACTTTGTGTCAGTAGAATATTTCTCATTCAGGCCTGGGGTGTGTTTGTATGGTTTGGGTCATCCAAAAGTGTACTGGCAGACCTTATGTAAATGTTGTTGTTCACTCATGTCCTGCTAAGTCTTCCAGGATGACAGTACTGCATCTGTATAAGTTTTTAGGTTTTGTCATTTCTCTGAACTAAACAACACTGTGTTATGTGATGCTATCATGTAACAGATGCACAGACGTGATTAATAGGTCTGTGAAATGCGATCTGCATTATCAGATATGTATCATATCTGAAATTTATAGACACTCAAGAATCCCTAGAATTTCCAGTCTGTCAGTAACACACGAAGAGGCTGTTATTTTCAAACCGCATAAATATAAATGTAGATTGTGTTACATACATACATACACACATACATACATACATACATAGAAAAGTAGTTATTCTAACTTGTCAAAATATAGGCTTATCGATGGCAAGAGATTTTGTTTGTAGCACTTAATTTTTACTGTCTTAGTAAAAGTACCCCTGTAATTACCTACTATAATATACTAGGAATGGTACTGAAAAGTATATGGTGAAATGTGTAGACTGAATTTGCTTCAGCTTTCAAATGCTAATCAGTGTAAGTTAACTGTACTGCAGTCAAACAGGCAGGAAAGATGTGAAAGTTGAAAACAATTTTCCACAATGAATGATAGAAAAAAAGTGAGAAAAGAAATCCAGTAGGATGGAATCACTATTAGACAAATTGTTATGGTGTGATTTCTGAAGGACAACATACAGCATCAGCTAATGAGAAAATACTTTTAGATCAGTGATTAGATTCAGTTTGAAAGCTGCATGACATTTTTAGAGAAAAGATGCAAAATATTTTATTATTTTAGAATATTTGGACATTTGTTAGTCAACATGTTTCTTTGCAAGGCACAACTGTTCAAAGCAATGCTGTGCTGTAAAATGAGGGAAAATCTGTATGACTATAAAAGTGCACCTACATCATCTCACACACACACACACACACACACACACACACACACACACACACACACACACACACGCACACGCAACACTAACAACTCACTGTATGAAAAATAATTGATAGTGGAGGGAAAAACATTTGTAGCAACAAGCATGAAAAATACTATTGCCTAGGCTTGAATACTTATTTGCAAAAACAAGTACATAGTAAAGTAGCTATCACTTCATTGCTAAAGAGGCTCCAGGTCTATGTGTGACAAGAAGATAGCATCTCTAGCTGAGTAAAATCCAGTCATTCAGCTAATCTAATTGCTCATGAGTGGGGGAGGAAAATACAAAAGGACAAACTGCAGCTGCAAGTTCTAAGCGTTTCCTCTAAAACCCCCACTAAGAGTTTGTGTAATCTGACCTGCAGTATGCTAAAAAGGCTATCTGAAAACCTTGCCTCCAGCTGATCATGTGACTTACAGAGTACTAAAATGTAAACAAACTCCTCAAGCAAAAAATCTGACCCAGTGCCCCTTTAATCTGCTCAAACAACTTGACAGTTGGGAAATGGAACATCAACTCATAACTCTTGTGTCCATTCTTCCAAACTGGCTCAAGGACAGAACCCACATGGTTAGAATTTCTGGAACCATGTCAGACACCAAACCAGTTACAAGTGGCGTCCCACAAGGCTCAGTCCTGGGACCTCTCTTGTTCGGTATATATTTCTCGGAGGTACAGGCCAACATGGAAGGACTGTGGCTGACCAAGTTCGCAGATGACTGCAAACTGGGCACCATAATCGACTCTCCAGCCGACACAAGCATCCTCCAAAAGGGCCTCATAGAAACTGACAACTGGTGCCAGAGCCATGGCCTGAAGCTAAATGCCAAAAAGTGTATAGTCATCCCCTTTGGCAAAAACAAAGTGCCCACAAATTACCACATAGGTGGTAATCCATTAAGTACGGAAGAAGTAATTAGGGACCTGGGGACCCAAGTTGATAGCAATCTCTCATTTGACAACCACGTGGCCAAAGTAGTTAGAAAAACATTTTATATAGCCCACCTAATCATGAAGGGATTCACATCTAGATCAGGGGAGGTCATCGTGCCTCTTTACTCATCCCTCATCAGGCCCATAATTGACTACAATGCCCCTTTTGGGATGTACCTTACCAAACATCTGCAGCAACTGGAAAGACCCCAAAAATACCTCACCAAGTGGATCAAAGGGCTCAAACAGATGCCATATGCTGCCCGGTTAAAGAAACTCCAGCTCTACTCAGTGGCATACCGCCTGCTCAGAGGCGATCTGTGCCTGACGTATAAAGCCATGTCCAACCCGGAATTAATGGACATGCTGCACCTCAGGAAATCCAAATCCCATCGAGCTACGCGCTCGAGAGACTTGAACCTCAGCACTGAAATAAATAGGACATGCTGGAGGGACAGATTCATAACTCAGAGGCTCCCTTCACTCTGGAATAAAATCCCAGTTCAGGTTAGGCAGAGTCCCTCATTGACTCTCTTCAAGAGGAATCTTGATGAGTGGATGGGAGATCGTAGATTTACCCCGGGTATGTCACTGTTAGATAGAGGCACAGTATACTAACCTCAAAAAAGGGCATAGCAAAATTCATTTAAAATGGGTGGCGAAAGCCAAACACACTCTGGCTAGGCTTGTAAATGCCCTAGGGCAGATAGCCTAGTATGAACCTATGAACCTATGAAATAATGGGTCCATACTTTTGCTACATTTTCTCAGTTTCACTATTTCTATATTTTATTTTATGTCCTTCCCCCATTTTCTAAATTCTTTTGAGAAGCCACTACTGTTTCTAGCATTGTGCACAAGGTATGAATGTGCCCTTGTTTTCAATGTTGGATTGATACTCCAACTTTTTCATGGCCTCATTGGTGACCTGAATCACTGTTTGCAGGGATGGCACCTCACTTTTCTGAGATATCTCAGTCTCATCACTTCACAGGGTTTCCTTATCAGAAGTCAGGCACTATAGGTGCACCAACATTCCATCCAGCTTTTGTTTCATTTTAATGAGCTATCATACTTAATGTAGCAATGTTTGAGTGGTGCACTGCCAGAGAGCCTAACACTCTAACATCTTTGAGAAAGAAAACAAAAATTCTCCTATTATCAAACAGAACATGACAATAATACCTGCCCAGAAACACAGAAAAGACTCTCGACCACAATGACAGGGCTGATTTAACTTCAGCTGCACACTCAGTGAGGATTTTACTTTTTCCCTGAAATACAATGATGCCTGTTAAATAAATTCGTTAGAGTCAGACTGTAAAAATCATTGAGTTATTCAAACACAATGTCAATTAATAACAAACAATAATGCAGGAGAGCTTGAGTATCTTATTCTCTAATGTACATTAGGAGGCAAAAAACCATACACAAAGTTTGTATAGAATTTTGACTGCTTTATTGACCAAAACACATTGGTTATATACATTTCATTATCAGTTTTGCCCACCTCACAGGTGTGGTCAGTGACAGGGTCTTTACATCATAGTAATTCATAAAAAGTGCTGAATTTGTGTTTTCAAAAGTCCTTTTCCCATGAGAATGTTGCAGCCTTGCAAGCAGCTGGTCAGTCACGATGACCTCCTGAGGATGTAGCCAATTCAAGGTTCTCTGATTAGTTCAAATACAATAGATGTATGTCTTCCTTGCCTCCTTTGTCTTTCTTGTTCCCAGCTGCGCACTATCAGAGATAGTGGCACAAAACTCTCTCCTGGTGGAGGCAGGAAAGAGGACACACATGCGAACAGATTTATTATTTTCTAACTTTGCAAAATAATCTTTACTTGAAAGACATGAGCCAGACTGCATCTGCAAGCTGCCAAGGTCAAATTTCTGATTACACTGCAGCTTGTGCTTCAAGCAATAATATGCAGGTTTATTTCTACTATTATTCTAGTAAGACAGAATTAAATGCATTACATAACCTTTATTCTTTATTATGGATTTAAGTACATTTATTCCTAACTAAAGCACACATTTCTCTATATATTTGATCACACAACTTATATATGTTTGAGTGATTAAATACACATCTTCCTAAGCAGCACACATTGTAAATATATTTTTCTAGGCAGCATGTATATAAATATATTTTCTAAGCAGCATATATAGATTTTTCTAACATTCTCCCTCCTTTTAATGCATTTAATGCTATGTGAAACATAAACAGTATTAGTTCATTTCTTAGCCTTTTCCTTTCAAGGACTTTCAGCTAAGTAAGTCATTTGTTTTATATTTCAGATAGACTTTCACTTGGTATCAACAAATTCAATTCTATATCTTGGTACATAGTTTCAGTCACTGATACATCAACTAAGTCTTTAACTAATTTTTTCACACAGGGTATCCAGCAGACACATGCTCCAATTATGAGCAGTACCACACAAATTGCAATCAGAATGTTCATAAGGACCGACCCCACCCCCAAACAGATTCTGGAAAAAGTTCGTCAGTGGGTTTGGGCCTGGTTCTGCCATTGCTGACACCTGCTGTATTACCTCCAGGTGATCATTAATTTCATGCTGGTTGTCTGGAATGTCACAGCATTCTTCTTTGATAAGCCGTACCACCTCTAACCATTCGGTTCTGTAATACAACTGTTCTCATTGCATTCATTTCATCAGTCACAAGTTCAAGAGCGGAAAAAGTCGCATTGCTCATTACTTGAGAAGTTTTGACAATTTCTCAATTCCCAAATCGATTTGACTGCTCCATAGGTTGGGAATATTCCAGCCCAGGATATAACACTGTCACTCAAGTCCATATGGGTCAATTTTTCTTTGTCCTTCACAGGCGAATGATCCTTCCAGCTTGCTTCAATCTTACCCACTGGATTAGTAGGTTTCTGACTGTATTTTCAGCTCGGTGAGCTACATCTCTTACATTAGGGGCAATTCTGCAGTATGTCTTATGGCTGGAACCAGATAACCCAAAAACAACTGCGGACCAATTCTCAGGTAACCATTTATAGGCCTTTTTCCCACAAACAAAATAACAGTTTTCTACTTTTGTACTGATGCGGGTTAACCCTGAATGAAACATTTTCTTATCTATAACAGAGAATTGTCTATATATTTCAGGAGATTTTTGCACATTTCTCAATGTTGTTTTCATCAAGCTTAAATATGAATCATAATTAGTGCTGCAACTAGTACCTTAGTCTATAGGTTTTATATAACATTTGTAAGACACAGTTATGTTACAGTTACTCCAACCAACCTGGAGTGTATCATTTTTAACAAAACAAACAATTCCTTTCTGAGTAACAGGCAAATGTAATGCCACTTTGTCTTGTGATCTCACAGTGCCTGTGTCAAATAACAGGTTTTCCCAAGTTGCATTTATTCCCAAGGGGACAGCAGACATCAAAGTCCTCCATATGCTGTGGGTATTGCAGTACAGACCCAGCAATTTGAAACGTTCATAGTCTCTACATAAACTCGTTTCATAGCCAGGTATGTGTTAAAGTTTGGGTGCCAGTCTATAGCCAGTCCTTCATCACGTTTTATTAATTTCACTTCTGTAGTTATATGCAAGAAAAACCATAACAACAAAAGGTTACTACAAACATAGTTATTAAGTGTATGATCAGTAGGCCAGTGAACCAGTGTCTCTTGGGTTGTTTCACATTTTATTCATTCTGCCTCTGGCCATCCTGTTCCTGTGGTATGTCCAAACTAAATTTCTTAACAGGTTTGCAATGGGTTAAATGAACCCAAGATGCTCTCAGCGATTTTCACTGCAGTGGGTGTTGCCAACAGTACCTGGTATGGACCTTCCCACTTGGACTCGCCCAGTTCTTTCTCTTTATGATTTTCAGCCAAATCCAGGACCCGGGTCAGCACGGCGGGTCCTTACGGCTTCTGGTTTTGTTTCTTGTTTATCTGAAAAGAGTTCAACTGCAAAACAGTCTTATTTGTTAATAACTTTTCATATAACTAGCTAATGAGCCATGACCTCCAGCTCTGCAGGCATGAGGGCCTTCCATTGTGGCACACAATATGCCCTTCAAACACTATTTCAAAGGGGTCAAGCCCTTTACATTTGGAACAGTTCTCATGCTCAGCAGTGCTAAAGGCAGACAGCAAATCCAAGTCTTTTGAGTCTCACTCATTAATTTTCTCAACTTGTTTTCAAGATTCCATTGTACCTCTCCACCAGTCCTGCTGACTGAGGGTGATAAGCACAATGGTTTTTCAAAGAAATCCCAAAAATCTCCCAAGCTGCTGTATTGTCTGGTTAACAAAATGTGTCCCATTGTCACTATAAATTCTTTCGGTATGCCAAATCTAGGAATCATTTCTTTCACTAGGGCCTTTGCCACTGTTGCTGCATCCGCGTTTCTAGTTGGCAAAGCTTCTACCCATTTTCCAAACATATCTATGATTACTAAACAGTATTTTTCCCTTCACATTTGTTCAGTTCTACGAAATCCATACAAATAGTATGCAACGGCTAGGCTGGTGGTGCAAAACTCCCTCCCTTTGGTTTAAATGCTCCCTGTGCATGATGTTTGCTACAAATATGACATGTTGCACAAAATTTTTGTGTATAATTCGTAAATCCATATGTTTGGAATGTTTTGTTAACTAACTGTACCATCCCCCCTGTTGAGACATGGCTCTGCCCATGACTCAACAAAGCTGCATATCTAAATAAATTAGATGGCAATATGGGCTTTTTCTCTTTGGAGATGTACAGTCCCTCTTCAAGGATTGCTCCTCGTTTATCCACTTTTGCTTTTCTGCTTTTGTAGCTAATGTCTGCATTGTTTTTAACATTTCTAAATCTAGAGTCTCAGAAGGTTGTAGTTCTTCATTCAAAAGCACAGTTTCTGGGTCTGAGGCAGCTTGCTTCACAGCTGCATCAGCCGAAATTCTATCTTGTTGTTTTGTATGGGCTGCACATTTACAGATAGCTATTCTAGTGGGTAACTGAATAGAATCTAACAGGTTCAGAATTAATTGTGCATGATTAATCGGCTTGCCAGTAGATGTTATCATTCCCCTGTTTTTCCATTGTTGTGCAAAGACATGCACTGTAGAAGCGTACTGACTGTCAGTATATATGTTAACACATTTGCCTTCGCTAGAGTGCACGTCAAGCTATCAATTCTGCTGCTTGAGCTGACAGGTTATGTTGCAGGGGTTGTGCTTCTATGATTTCGTCATCAGTCACTACTGCATAGCCCACTAGGTTTTTCCCTGTGGGACCTCGTCTACAGGACCCATCCACAAAAAATGTCACCTCTGCGTCAGCTAAAGGTACATCAGTAAGATCTTGTCTGGGTGTGGTTATTTGTTCCATTTCCTGTAGGCAGCTGTGTGGTATGCCATCCACAGGAATCGGAAGTAATGTCGATGGATTTAATGTTGTACAACGTTCAATTGTCATATGGGGTTGACTCAATAGTATGGTCATACAAGAAAGATGTCTGGCAGGGGATAAAAATGCTATTTTTTCTTGCAATAAAATTATCGCAACTGCATGAGGTACTCTCAACGTGAGAGGATGAAACAACACCACTGAGGCCGAAGCTTGCACTGCCATAGCTGCTGCGACTACTGCTTGTACGCAGGGTGGTAATGATCGTGCCACGGATCTAACTGCGATGAATAGTAAGCTATGGGCGTTGCTTGCCGCCATGTTGTTGCGTCAGTACTGGCGTCATATATCCCTTCTACAATCTACAGTTTGGAAAAATTTCTTATGGTAATTCGGAAGCCCTAAAACTAATGATGAAACTATCAGTTGTTTTAGTCTGCAAAACTGCCTCTGCTTCCGGAGTCCAGTGTAATGTTTCTTGTGCTGCCATTGGTGTTTTAAATATTAAATCAGCCAACGGAGCCGTTTCTAAAGCATAATTCGGTATCCAACTCCGACAAAAATTAGTCGTTCCCAAGAAGGACATCATTTCCTTCTTGGTAGTTGGTCTAGGTGCTTGTAAAATAGCTGTTTTCGTTCTTCATCTAATGTTCTGCCTTCTTTGGATATCACATATCCCAGGTATTTAACCTGTTCTTTCCAAAGTTGCAATTTATGTTTATTCACTTTATGCCCTTGCTCAGCTAAGAATTTCAATAATGCTATTGTGTCTTCCCTACACTGTTGCTGGGTAGGGCTGCAAGCAAGATGTCATCTACATAAGTAGTGGCTGCCCCTGGTGGAGAAAACCCTGCCAGGTTGCTAGCCATCTCTTGTGCGAATATCGTTGGACTTTCACTATATCCCTGTGGTAGTCGGGTGTCACGATACCTTTTGCCCTGAAATGTAAATGCAAACCAATGCTGACTGTCAGGGTGGATAGGTATTGAGAAAAATGCATTGCTAATATCTACCACGGTGAAATATTTCTGTTGCTTCAAATCATTTAATAAGGTATGTGGGTCTGGGTGGGTCTCTTGTAATACCGCATCATTTACAGCTTGTAAATCTTGCACCATCCGCCATTCCCGTTTGCTTTTTCACAGGAAATAGAGGGTATTACATGGTGAATCTAAAGATTCCACCAGTATTCCTTTCTTAAGTAATGCCATTATGATAGGTTTGATTCCCTGTTCTGCATCCTTGCTCAAAGGGTATTGTCTTTTCCGTGGTCTAAAGGCTGATTTTGGTGTAATAACTACTGGCCCTGCTGTACGAATAAGTCCTACATCTGATTTTCCTGTTGACCAAAGAACATTTGGTATTTCACTCAAAGCTTTTCTTCTTCTTCTATCAAGAACCCAATCAGCTGTCTTCACTCTGTTGTAAGTGTACAGCTAACCAGTTCAGTTTCTCTTTCTGTACTCCTAAGTCCGATAATTCTGAGTCAGTTAGTCTCTCGCATCCTGTCACTTTGTTACCCGAGTCTACCCACCTAACATTCTTGTTTTGGTTAGGCTAGCATGTAGTAGTTATTGGATTTGTACAATTCCAAAACTCCTGAGGTAACGAACAACTCACCACACTGTTGCCCTCAGTGTCCCAGTATAGGGTCCGTAATATCAGTCTATTTGCAGGATTCCTGAACAACTTTGTTCGTATTCTTTATCAGGTCCTGGTGTGCTACAATAATATAGGGTACAATGTAATAAATGTTGCTGGTCAGTATCGAGGGGGCACCTTGCTGGTGGCTACATTCATCAGTTCCTTGGTTACTGCCCTGGACGGTTGTAACCAGATCCTGGCTGTACCAATAATAAGCCTCCGACTGTACTACAAAGGTGTCAGTTTGTCTCTGTGCCTCCATACCGTTCATGGTAGGGACTACTGCTATGCCAAAAGTTGCATAAGATCTCTTCCTAATAGGTTCATGGGGCATTTGGCAGAAAGTACTATTTTACTTCTTTGGGTCATGCCGAGACTGGATCAGTTATTGCTATATCATGGGAAAGTGGTTCCCTGTACAACTGTCCGTTTGCTGCTTTCACTAATATGTAATCAGGTGACTCAGAATGTTCCGGTAACTTTGAAGGATGTATCAAAGTTCGTGATGCTCCTGAATCACACAAAAATTTGATTTCTCTCCCTTCTACCAGAAGTGTAACTTCCGGTTTCGTGTCTGCTAAATAGAGCTCTAAGCTCAGTAGTGCCAGATCTAAAACTTCACTTTCCCCAACTTCTACATCCAGTTGCATGTCATCTGCTTCTTCTAAGGTATTTACATCATCCCCCTGCTCATTAGTCTCTTCTGATAACTGCTGAGCAGCATCACATCATATAGTCAATCCTCATCTTCCTTATCCTTTTTCCCGCAGGTGCCTTGCTCCTGCAATCCCTTGCCAAATGTCCCTTTTACCGCAATTGAAGCATTCACCTTTTTTCTGCTCTCATAAATTTCTGAGTTTTTGTCAGGCGTTTGTTACCCTGAATATTTTGCTTACCCTTTTTGGCTGCTTGTACTACAAAAACTTCGCACCGTCTTCAGGTTACTGTTAAAATGTTTCATGTCTAGCATACTCTAACAAGGCTTGAAGCCTACTTGTTCGGTGATCTATCATGTGCTTCGTGATGAAGCTATTGATAGGGCAATACAACCTTTCAAAAATGCATTCTTCAATTGTTGTTCATATGAACTATCATTCTTTTGATTTTCAGGAACAGGCATGCCACTATGGTTATTAAAACATTCTAATAATCTACCATAGTATGCATCCACAGTTTCATTATCGTGTTGTACACACTGGTTAATGCAAGTCCAGTCTGCCCTAGGTTTCCATTTTCAGTAATGCGGTCTGTAAGACCCTTCAATCTAGTATCTAGTTCTGCGTCACTATGTGGGAGTGGCCTGTGTTGTGCGTCACGGGCATTCCAGGTGCCACAAATCATGTGCCAGTCTGGACCTAAAATTTGTCTAACTACTCTTTCTACCTCTTCCCATTTAAGTGGTAACTCAATCTCATACCCTGTAAATCCTGTAGAAATTTCTCAAAGTTAATTTTTGGATGGGGAATTCCTTCTGTAGCTTTTCGGATGTCTTCGGTGTCCATAGTCTATACACTAAGAGAGTTGAGGCCTGGCCCTCCTGTCCTGCCTGTGGGTTTGGTACTTCTATTAATGGACAGATTTCCTCATCTAATAAATTTCCGCTTGGTTGGACATCTATAAGTGTTTGGCGGGGATCTAGTCGATAGGTTCTCTTACAAATGGTTGTCTTAATATCCCTGTTGTCTCTGGGTAACGTGGGGTCAGCCCGCCCTCCGCTTCATATTCTGAGTAAGGCATCGGTGGAAGTGGTAGGCGAGGGACCGATGCTACTATTATGTTATTATCCTCTTTGTCTAAAAATAATGCCTTTGCATTTTTATTTTTCTGTTCCCTTGGTTCCCTCAATCCACCTATGTTGAGGAACACCCAACTGTCGTTGTTTTTGCCTGACCTTCTGCGTCAGATTTTAACTGTCTCAAAAGTTTTATTAACGACATTTTATCCAATTTACCATCAAAGTCATACTTGTTAACCCATGTTGCAAAATATCTCACATTATCTGCTCTCTGTAATTGCATATATTTTGCATCTTCTGACCTTGAGGCAGATCCATTGACCCTTTAGTGCATTCATTTCCCATGTCTCTGAAAGAGAAAAAAAAAGAGAGAGAGAGAGAGAGAGAGAGAGAAAAAAAAACAACAGAACTGTTACGTAACCCTTTCTCTTGTACCACGTGGTATCTCTATTCCCCGTATTCACAGTAGTGTCTAGAATGACTGTTTACTTTGTTTTGCTTTATTTCCTGATCTATGACTCAAGATACAATACTTCGACTACCTCTCTCCCTCCTATCACAAACCTTAGCAATAGCCGAGTGTAACCTGGTCCCGATCTAAAACAAAAACAAAGAGGAATTCTGCTTACCGAGCCTCCTGCTTATGTTTGATAGGCTTTTAGGACCCAGTTTTCCGCTTTGCCACAGATCAGACAAGTGGACAGCCTCTTTGGGCAGTCGGAGGTCTTTCCTTCTTCTGCAGACTTCAATACCACCTATATATTCTGACCTGTAGCTTACCAAGGGAATTCCGCGATTAGGACCAAGATGTTAAATAAATTCGTTAGAGTCAGACTGTAAAATCATTGAGTTATTCAAACACAATGTCAATTAATAACAAACAATAATGCAGGAGAGCTTGAGTATCTTATTCTCTAATGTACATTAGGAGGCAAAACCATACACAAAGTTTGTATAGAATTTTGACTGCTTTATTGACCAAAACACATTGGTTATATACATTTCATTATCAGTTTTGCCCACCTCACAGGTGTGGTCAGTGACAGGGTCTTTACATCATAGTAATTCATAAAAAGTGCTGAATTTGTGTTTTTCAAAAAGTCCTTTTCCCATGAGAATGTTGCAGCCTTGCAAGCAGCTGGTCAGTCACGATGACCTCCTGAGGATGTAGCCAATTCAAGGTTCTCTGATTAGTTCAAATACAATAGATGTATGTCTTCCTTAATGCCTCCCTTTGTCTTTCTTGTTCCCAGGCACTATCAGAGATAGTGCGCACCTCTCTCCTGGTGGAGGCAGGAAGAGGACACACATGCGAACAGATTTATTATTTTCTAACTTTGCAAAATAATCTTTACTTGAAAGACATGAGCCAGACTGCATCTGCAAGCTGCCAAGGTCAAATTTCTGATTACACTGCAGCTTGTGCTTCAAGCAATAATATGCAGGTTTATTTCTACTATTATTCTAGTAAGACAGAATTAAATGCATTACATAACCTTTATTCTTTATTATGGATTTAAGTACATTTATTCCTAACTAAAGCACACATTTCTCTATATATTTGATCACACAACTTATATATGTTTGAGTGATTAAATACACATCTTCCTAAGCAGCACACATTGTAAATATATTTTTCTAGGCAGCATGTATATAAATATATTTTCTAAGCAGCATATATAGATTTTTCTAACAATGCCTATGTAAATAATAAGGGTGAAATGGCTGTAGCCCCAATACTGAAGGTACAAACGAGCTTGACCCTACAAAACTGGGCCTCAGGGCTCATTCTGCATACTTCTCAACCTCTTAGAGTAAAAAAATCTGTTCAAAGCCATAAAGAATGGGGGACAAAGTACCAAAGCAAGGTACACATTTTTAAATATTGATTGACAGGTTTTAAATTAGCATTCTTTTTTTGAAGTGTATGAAGTCTGAAACTCAAATGCCTGTCATTATTTTCTGACTTCAGTTCTTAATGATTTGCCAGAAAACCAAACAATATACGAGGAAAAGACCAAACATATTTAGCAAATATCTGGACATTCTCGGAAACTCTGGACAGTTGGGAAGTATGGCAGACACACACAGAAAACAATGTTGACTTGGCAGGAACCATGGACTTGACATTTCTGAATACCAATATATGTGTTGAAAGAGATGTAAACCAAAGATGTGGAGGGAGAAAGGCACAATGGTTTTCACATTTCTGCAGAAGGGATTTTAAAGCAAAAAATAATTATTTTAGTATATTCTTAAAAAGAATGAAGATGGATAACAACAAATAAATCAATGTACAAACTACTTATCAGAAAATAAAACTGACATTAATGCTTACCTGACTGGTTAAAAGCAGTTGTCAAGGTTGAATAAGGGACATCTGGCAATGACAGAAAATAGAAATAAAATGTAAAATAATTGAATATATGAGTTAAAGTAGAATTGGCTGAATATAAACCATAGAAAGTAGAAATTGTAGTTAATTTGTAGAGCACAAATAATGAAATATGTTAATAAATTTAATTTTACTAAATAAAATATAATAAAATATTGTGCATAAATTATCCAATATCTATAAAGATGTGAAACCTGAACTGGGAAGTAATCCATGCCTACAGAAGTGTGTTATGTTACCTGTTTTCTAGTAGTTTCATGAAACTTTATAATAATCAAGAAACTGAAACATGCAGTATCTAGAAAAAATATATATTCATCAAATATTTTGAATAAAAAAGTTAGACAATCATAATGGACTTCATATTATAATTGTAGTGGTTTATTTGTACATTTTCTGCTCATAGAGTCTCTGGCAAATATTATAGTGTTGCTAAGTGCTGAATTAGAGTTAAAGACTTCACCTTACCATGAACTCTGGCTAGAATGCTCTAGTCTTTAACTACTGTATGTGTTGTTAAAAGCCTTATACTAGATTTTATATTCTCTATTAATCTGCTAGTTTCAATGTTTATATATAGCTGCTATTATCTAGTTGTATAGTTGTTATATAGTTGTATAGAATGAAACCAACCATTTAAGTGGAATGTTCTAGAGTTAATACCTAATTTTTACTTCACCTGGTGCTGATATTGCTATGTTATTGTACAAGCTCATATGTTTCTGTTTGATTTTTACTGTTTAACTAATTCTTCCCTGTTCCATACCCAGTATTCATTATACCTTTCTCCTCTCATTTTTATTCTCTCCAGTTGTGCATACTTTTTTCCCCTAATTTCTCTACCTTGGGTTGTGCCCTGCTGGACTCCTAACACCAACTCTACTCACCTACCTCAGCCTGCCTGTGTATCTCCTCACCTGGGTAACAAAAGTACTCCCTGGATTGAATGGCAAGCTAAAACAAAAATAATATGTCATACAATATTGTATCTTCTACTAGATGTATAGGTTAATCTTGTGATACTTGTTAGGTGTCCTATTTAAACTGCCATATCAGCCAGCAGCCATACCCCCCACCCTCTGCTTGTTTTTCTTTCACTTCATCTCCACTTTCCCTAGTCTTACCAGCCTTTCCAGTACTTCTAACCCCCTCTAGACACTCCCTTCTAATTCATTTTTTCTTCCCTCAGCCCTGCTTTAATCTATTCCTTTAATAGCCTGGATCTCTTCCTACTAGCCTCTTGACTTTCTTCCATACTCTCCCACTCCAACTTCCAGATCCTCCAAACTTACCTGCAGAATTTCATATTTCACTGACTGCCTTCCTTGATAGTCCTCTCTTTTGTCTCTACCCACTCCACTCGCCCTGCGGGCTCACTCCACTCCCCTACCATGCCCCCAATTTCCACCCACCCCAGTACTCCTACATTTATTCCTCCAGAGGCCACACCCTCCAATCTCTATATCTATCACACATAACACATCATTAACACTAGCTACCTCCTTTTTCTCACCACACCCATTTACAACTAACTCTCATCCTTCCTTTTCCTAACAACAAAGCAAATACTATATCTCCTCTAGGCTTTTAACACCTACCTCCCACTTTTCTCAACCTCTACACCCTCTAAAATGACTACACCAATTAGCCCCCACAAAATATATTTAATTATTTGGGTCTTTTTAATACCTCCTCTAACAATCACCTATCTCTATACCTCCTATGAACATTCACTCCACTATACTCTTCCCTTCCCATCAAAACACACCTCAACACCAACAATACCTTTCTCTCACAACTTCCTAAACCTCATTTTCAAACCCAACTACCTACTAGCCAAATATCACAGACTACAACACATTAAATACTCTAACCTAAAAATTAGAAAACTATTTGAATTATATTGTAAACTGCAACAGCCTAACCTTTTAATATTCCCCCACTCACTGTTAGATTGGAGACATTCACCCCAACCCTGGCCCAATCTGTTCCCCTATTAATGCAAACAACAAACAAAACATAACTAAAATCCTAACACCTAACAAACCTACCAACTCACTCTCAATAGCACATCTAAACATGCATAGTATTTGCAATAAAATTGCTCAGGTACAAGCCCTATTACAATCTCACCCATTTGATATCTTATGTTTATCAGAAACATGGCTAAAACCCACCATTAAAGATAATGAAATTACCCCACCTGGCTACAATATCTTCAGACTTGACCGTACTTCCAAAAAGGGAGGGGGTGTGGCAATCCTCTATAAAACAGAGCTACAAGTCAGCACCTTACATCTTAACTTACCTATAGACTCTTCTGCAGAAATAATTATCTGTAAACTTCAGGTAAACACAAGTAAAGTCATAAATATTATCTGTGTTTATCTTCCCCCAGGAAATAACAGCAATATACTAGAGCATATCCTCAAGTGGCTTTCTATTAATCTCCCGCAAGAAACCATGGTCCTCAGCGACTTTAATATAGATTGGAATTCCTGTACTAATACTAATCCCTCTACCCACATTAACCTGTATGGCTTCTCACAACTTATAAACTCCCCTACCAGAACTAATAGACTCAATAACAAAGAAAGTACCTCGGATTGGATACTTACTAATAATCCTCAGCAATCCTACACAACAGGAACCCTTCCAGATGATATAAGTGACCACTCACTTACATATATTATCAGACATAAAACCAATATAATATTCCCTAACACTCTCAGAACAATACGCTCTAAAAAGGAATTTAACCCAGAACTTTTCCAAACAGAACTAAAACAATGTAATTGGATACCATTAAAATATCTCCCTCTAAATGAAGCAGTGGAATACTTTAACTCCACATTCTTAGCCACCCTGGATCACCACGCTCCAATTCACTCTATTAGAATTAAAGCTAAACCAGCCCCTTGGCTCACTAACAATACTAAACAAAAAATCCAACTTAGAAACAAATCCTGGGCAAAATGGCGTACAACTAAGAATGCAACAGACCGCCAAACCTTTAGAGAACATAGAAACAATACAAAAAAGCCATACTTCTAGACAAAAATAATTATTATCTTCAGCTACAACAAACGTCTCTCAAAGAACCCAAAAATTGTGGACTTTTATTAATAATCTTCTTTACCCAGGCCAACTAATAACACCTAACCCACTAGGCTCTAACCCTGAGAATCCCACACAAACATCAAATCCCTTTAATCTTTCTTCACTGATACCATCCAAACTCTAGCTAGCCACCTATCTCCTGACACATCTAATCTGAACACTTCCTCTACAAATCCACCTCCTCTATTTCACCTCCAACCAGTATCTACCTCCTACATTTCCTCTCTTCTACATAAGTTAAAACCTACCACCCCCTCAGCTGACAAACTCCCAGCAGAATTCTTGCAAAAAGGAGCTAAAGCCATTGCCTACCCTATTTCTATTCTGATAAATGGAACAATAAGTGAAGGAACTGTCCCTTCAATATGGAAAATTTCACACATCATCCCAATACACAAAAGTGGGAGCTCCAGTGACTTTTCTAACTTTTGCCCCATAGCTTTACTTTCCCCTATCGCAAAAATTATGGAAAAATGCATCCATAAACAACTACTCAACCACCTTCTCCAGAACAATCTACTCGCTAACTGTCAGCATGGCTTCAGACCTTTCCATAGTACCACCACTGCACTGCTATCATTCACAAATAGCATCAACAATAATCGTAACAATAATTGTCTTTCATCTGCAGTCTTCATTGACCTATCCAAAGCTTTTGACATGGTTAACCACCAACTACTACTCCATGCATTGAATACTCTCTCACTTGATCCTCTTGCCTTGAACTGGTTTACATCTTACCTTGATAATCGTCACCAGGCTGTACTCTGGAAAAATAAACTATCCGATCACCTTCCTATCTCTCTCGGTGTTCCTCAAGGATCCATATTAGGCCCACTCTTATTTTTCAACTTCATTAATGACCAGCAAACAGCCATTCCTTACTCCACCTGCATTCAATATGCAGATGATTCTACCATAATCTGGTCAGCCTCTTCTCAAATTGAACTACAGTCTCTTACCCAAAAAGCATTCAACACTGTTGAACTATGGTTTTCTCAATGTTGCCTCCTTCTGAATCCCAAAAAAACTAAACTGCTACTCTTCTCACCAACCCAAAAGTCCACATCTTTACCTTTCAGTCTCACTTCTAACAATGGTACTCTTATCTCTCCTGACCCTACCACTAAACTTCTAGGAATAACAATAGACAACAATCTAAACTTTGATACTCACATAAACACTACAATAAAGTCAGTCAACAAAAAACTGGGATCCCTCTACAGAATTAAACCTTATCTTACACCAGCAGCTAAGACTGCTATAGCCAGTACACGCCTAATATCCACCCTACTTTACGTCTCTCCCATTTATACTAATCTCTCAAAGAACAACATCAGGAAACTAACTACTTCCTATAATAATATTGTTAGATTTGCTACAGGCTCTCCTTACAGAACCCATCACTGTCTAAATCTTAAACAATTAAACTGGCTTGAATTTCTTAATCAGCTTCAATATTGCCAGCTTATAATAGCCCATAAGACTCTATATCTACCTAACAATATTCCAGTACTCTCTAGCCTCATTATACCTTATAAAAACCTCACATCTCTAAGCTCCTCTAACAAACCACTGATCAGTACTACTAAACCCAACAAGTCTTTGTTCTCTAACTCTGTAGGAAAACTTTGGAATAAACTTCCCTCTGAAATCACATGTCAAACTTCTCTCTCACTTTTCAAAAGGAATTTGAAACTCTACCTTAACAATCACTGGCTATGTACCTGTACTAACCCTGACTAAATCTTCTCATATTCACTTATCCCACCTCATCCCTTATTAGCTACCTTTTATGTATCAATAAACTACATTATTGTATATATCTTACAAGTATATATCTACATCATACCTCAGTCCCTTACAAAATGACCATGTTAATTCTACTCTGTACCTTACAAAATGACCATGGTAACACCAATTTGTACTATTTGAAGAGGAAGAAGAAAAAAAAACATTTTTTTGTAATATAGCTATCTCTATTATCTGTATAACTCCTGTTTTTAACTTTGTAAAAAATCTGTATGATTCTTGGAGCTTTTCTCCCCAGGCCTCTACTGAAAATGGACACGTCTCCAGCTAGACTAGCCCGGTCAACAAATGTAAAATAAATAAATAAAATAAATAAATAAATTATTTCTGTCTCTCAGTTTTTGTACTGAGTACCTCATTGCAGTATTTGGATATAATGTTTACTATATAACTGCCATCACTTTTATATCTTTCTCTCCTCAAAATAACTTTTTCCCTTTAGTTTTGTCCCAGCACACCTGTTAACTGAGAAATAGCAATGTTTTGTATATGTCTTTCTCAAAGCATCTCTACCTGTCACATGCATCTATACTCCTTGTAAGTGAAATTCCTACTTCCTAGTAACCCTTTATTTTCCTTTACCAATTTTCATGTGGTCTTTGTTACTATCACAAATAGATAGAAACTGCATTTATATATTTGTAAAAGTTAAAATTCTGCTTCTGTTTGGAAGTATAATTTAAAAAAATATAACCACTTCTTAGAACAATAGATCAATTGAACTTCTGTTAATATCACAAAATTTCAAAAAAGCTGAAAAGTAAAACTTTAATCACATACAGTAAGCATTTTCATCTTACATGTAGGGCCAGATTCCAGAAGAGTTGTTCTCAGTGTACATGACTTACTTCAGTGTAATACTCATCTATAAGCAGGCTTACTACAGGACCAGATTCCACAATACCTGCTGTCAGTGTAAGTAGAAATTGTGGCCACAGACTTCAGTATAATATGGCAATAGCAAGGGACATGGTTTAAAAAGTAATGCTCTTACTTTAATTTAGTGAACTGAAGAATCATATAGTTTAACTGTTACATTTTTATTTTATCCGCTTTACTGCTGATTATTTCCAAAAGATTTGTTCCTAATATTAGCTGTTTTGAACTATGTTGTTCTGTTCCTATACAAGGCTGGATCTCTAAAATTGTTTAACATATTCTCATAATATTTTCAGAAAATATACATAGACACATGCCAATAACATACCATAAGATTCTGATCCCAGCTTCAAAGATAACGGAGCAACCGCATCTTGGATTTTAAAGAGATATTTTTTCCATGTTTGATTGCAATTGTAAGCTTATTAGTAAGCATAAGGACTTTTTATATAACTACATAGTGCATTGAGATCAGATATAATAACTAGATCTGTATATTTGTATGTTGTGGGAATTTAGTACTCTTCTTGAGTCATAGGATTTACATAAAAATATGAATGCTAGAGGTTAATTTGAGGTGAGGTCAGAACCAACATAAAAGCTCTTACTTCAAAATCCTGTAAAATAGTCACTTCTTTTTATAGCTTTCCAAAGACCTATTTAAACTCTACATTGGTCTCTAAAAGGTAAATTAATGGAAATGAAATGGAAACTTTTTAGCTAGAAGTTGTGTATGTATGGGACAACGTATTTTTTCAAAGTGGTTGAATAAGCAGATGCCAAGGGTCTCAAGATTGCCAACTTGCTGATCAATATATCTAAGTACAGTGACATATCCTTTACATTAGTAGAACCTTTTTTACAAAACAGGGCTAGAACGTATTAGAACTTTTATGGGCCATAACTGACTTTTCTGTTTTGCTAGATGAGTTTAAACAGATTAATGACAGCATTACAAATGATCATGAAAATAATTAAGTGATCATGATTTGATGTTGGACAGGGTGTATAAGAAAGAAGCCACTTTGCAAGTGTGTAACTTTAAGAAGATGCAATAGGACATTCAGGACAAATGCAATCAGTCAGCATGCATAATGTTTCTACCCATGTCTGAAGCAAATATTTCCATCAAAAGTAAAATTCATGAACCTATTACAACCAAGCCTTTTGACATAGTTAATGTTGGTGAGCTAAACTAACAGTGGTAATAAATCTAAATTGAATTTGGTGGTGCAGAATATATATATATATATATATATATATATATATATATAGGTCTACTTCACATCACCTAAAACCCATTTGACTGACTATCATTTCACTGAGTTCAAATCACCTGATTTGTCAAAATACTGAATCTCATTTTATTGACAGCTTACAATGCTAAATTTCAAAAGGCTAAACCTTAAACCATAAACGAACATACTCGCAACACTAATAACTATCCCTTTCCAGAACTTATTTATCCTCTTAACAGAAACCTGACAATATAAAACCAAACTAAGTGGGGGGCTATGCCACCCACAGCCCCCCTAACTATATATATATATATATATATATATATATATATATATATATATATATATATATATATATATATATATACTAACTCCAGGATCACACTACAGTGGGGAAAGGGGCATATACCTTTTACTTGCCTTAGAGTACTCTACACGCTGCCACTACTACTGCTGGGAATGCACAAAACATCTGCCATATTACTTTAGATATTTCGCATAAAAATGCAAAGAAACATACCCACATTTAAAAACATTACAACACTACTTTCTACATGATGACTGGCATTTTGACAGTTATCACTATAAGTTACAGAAATTCTTTTTATCACAAACAAGTCACAGGGGAATTGAAACCCACATCGTGTCTGTTGCTTACACTTCAGTGAAATGAGATTCAGTCAAATGAGCTTTTAGGTGATATAGTCTCAGTGAAATGAAAGCCAGTCAAATGGGGCATATATATATATCTTCTTCTTTTGGCTTTTTCCTGGATAGGGGTCACCACAGTGGATCACCTGTCTGCTCATGATTGGCAGTGGAATTTTTCAGTGTCGAGTTTCCAGCCTGGCGCCCAAACTTCCACAGAAGGCACACACATGCACACACTCACACCTAGGGCCAATTTAGAGTGTGCAATCCACCTACAGCATGTCTTTGGGATGTGGGAGGAAACCGGAGCACCCGGATGAAACTCACGTGACCACAGGGGAGGACATGCAGACTCTGCACAGAAGGTACCCCAGCCGCGGATCGAACAACTATATATTATTAGTAGCTTTTTTTGCTTTCTGTAAGGGTGGATACTGCAGCCCTATATTCTGATATCCACTTATGAAGCAAGTAAGGAAATACTAAGAGCATTTTTAGCAATAAAAACACTATAATTTCCTCTAGGAAACTGAATAGTGTTCACACTTTACTTGTTACCATTACAAATTGTATTTTTTGAAGATGTTATTTACTAACAATAGACAGAGTGGTGAAAGGAGCCCCCAAGGCTCACATTCATGCCACTTTTTTAGGACAATAGAAAGACCAGCATATATACACAAATATATACTATAAGATCTCTCTAGTTTTCTTTTTTGTTATGACCTTTTCTTTTTGTTGAATGGTTCTGTTGATAAGTTTAATGTATTTTTAAAACACTTGGAGGACAAAGGTTCTTTTCTCAGATTTATCTATCCAAAGTGAAGTAATGACATGATTGGATACTAAGATTTATGATAATAAAAGTAAACATGGAATCGTTTCCTTGATTTTATAAAAGAGACATTTATTAACACATACCCTCACTACAAAGTGCACATCATTCACATGTTAAATGAAAGGCCCATTTGTTAGATTGACTAGGATAATTGCTGATTTAAATGGAATTAGCCTATACATTTACTACCTTAAAATTAATATTTGCATAAAGTGGATATGCAGAAAATCAAATAATTGAGGAGTCTGTGGAAATTTTTAGATTGTGTACAAAAAGGATTTAAAGTCATTATTAATGATCCACTAAGGAAGAACACTGAATTAGAGATTAAGAGTTTTAGTAAGGCTGTTTGTCTAACATACTCCAAAGATGCACCAAGTATTAAGGAAAATGCTAATAGGTAAGCTTGATTTTGCTGGATCAATAAGCATGATGTCAAATTTATTTACAAAAGAGATGGAATATCCAAAATGCCTTAAAGTAGCGTGGGCTAAACTTAGAAATGAGACAGATGATTCAATGTGGTGTCTGTTTCCACTGTAAAATTATTAACACTTTTTTCTTTTCAGTAAGGCAAAAATGAGAACTTTTTTTCTGTAGAGATGTTTACATGTGCAACTTAATAAATTATTTATGTAGGAAACTTTGTAAATTGTGAAAGTTATCATGTAGGCAAAACAGAAAGTTTGCTGACCGTTATTATTAGCACAATTACACATTAAAACACAAACATTGCTTTGGCTAGACATGGTTTGTTTGAACCAGTTTGAAAGTAATGTACTTTCCTTGCCAAATAGAAGTTGAAATTAGATATTGGGATGGCAACTGATTCAGTTCAGTGGAGGATAAAGGATATTTTGGCAACTATTATTAGGAGCAATGCTCCCAGCAAATTTGAGCAATATATTAAACATTATATATGTTTTAAATGTAAGATCTTTGAAGTACTTAGATTTATTACACAACTTTTTATATGTTGACTGTTGATTAGTTTAAATGAACATCACGTGTCTGGTGGACTGGTATTGAAGATGTATGCTTTTTGGATTATTTTATAGAAAGTGCTACATTTAAGTTTGCAAGTTTGTAATTGCACTTCGGGCATTATTCTGACTTCCTATACAAGTAATCTGTATAGTTTTATGATGTTCTTAAAAACTTTCTCAAGAACAAGACACGTTGATGTTCAGCCATACGTTATATAATACATGAGTTGATAATATGAAACACAAGAAAATGAAATGACAACAATGTCAATGAATTGTTGTCAGTCTTCTATCAAAAAAAATTTTGTCATATATCACTTTTCAGAAATAGTATTTCTAGTTTTGTTTACATCAATCTATCTATATTGATATATTTATTAATATAGATAGATATAAATACGTATACTGTGAAGCAAACTGGAAAAAAGTGCAGAAGAGCAACCTAATGGTCATGACATTGTACTGGTAATCTTGACTACTATAAAAAGCTTATACAGCTAAATGGATTTGAATGTTTGCAGCAACTTTCTGAAAGATCATGGCACTTTACTATATATTATAATTAAATCAATTACTTTTGTTATAAATATGTGCATATACCTTCATTTCATGTAATGCATGTCAATTTATGTGGGAATGGCAGCATATGTATAATGTTAGAAAATATTTCTAAAGTGAAATGCAAATTTTTTAGTTATGATTTAATACCAAGCTCAATAAAGCTGTGCTGGACTTGGATTTCATTCCACACCTTTATAGTAGAAATATATACATCCCAAACAAAAAAAGGAAATAATGGACATCTTCAGACATACAGTGAAATGCCTGTCCAAGCCTGCATTTGCTATCTATCTGAGGCAGTGTCTCAAATATTTATTGATGTTTCTTAGTAAAAGTGTTCTGAAATATAGTTGGGCACCGTGCCTTTTCTGTGACAGCTTTTACACTGGTAAAATGGAACATATAAAAAGTTGTTTCATGGGATATGTGACCATACCTATGATATATGCAAAAATTACCCTAATAATGGACTTGACAAACAAGCTCTTTGTCGTACACATTTTTTTTTCATTTCTTATAAACATGAAAAAGGTATTTGTGATTAATGAGAAAGTTGTTTGGAATAAAAAGAATTGTTGTGGTGATTACAACTAAAGGATTATGAATCACTAGGTCTTAATGAAAATATTTCAATCGCACGTATTTTAAAATCACATAGTATTCATTTTGCTGTTTAATGACTGCTTTTGATTTAAGTTCTGAAGAACTCCATTACTTATGCTGGAAAAAAGCACTTAATCTTTGAAATAAAACATATTTTCCACTTCTTGGAATTACTGCTGTACAGCATTTGTTGACTTAACTGACCTTTGCTTTTACCACTCAGATTCTTGCTTTCAACAGGTGCACACACAGTATTTCCAGATGCAACCCTCTGCATCAAGTACAATTTCCTTTATGAGAACACAGAGACCACAGTCAGTCCAGGACTGGTTTCACCCTCTTTCTCCAGATTCCCAGAAAGATTCCCCACTAGCACAGCTATAGAGTTGAAATCTGAGCTGAGTGACCAAGCTAAGGCTTCCAGCACCCTTTCTGTTCAACTAGTATTTCATGTCCCCACCAAAGTAGCCAGCACACACTCTCTTTGAGGTTTGGTTTACACACACACACACACACACACACACACACACACACACACACACACACACACACACACACACACACACTTGGGAAAGGCTGGCACAGGTTTACTAGCTTCTACCCAGACTATAGGGTTGTTTTCACTGCCACCAGTCACTCCTGACAGCTACTTTAAGGCTCTTCCGAGGCTACCCAGTATACTGAGTGATATTAATATTAATACAAATGGTCCAAGAGCAAGGCTGTTAGGAGTGGCCTACACAGTGTCACCAAATGCAAGAACTCTCAAAACTTAAATATCTCTACACAGATCAGCCACAATGAAAGTTTTAAATATATTTAATTATAAATAATAAAAGAACAAGAAAATACTTAGTATATATATTCACAGTGACATCAGAGTTCAAAACCACAGGAAATATTTAAAATAACATTGCAGTACAGGCTCACACAAATAAAGAAAAACAAAATCTAAACTAAGCTTCACTATATTCCTGACTGTATCTAAGAGAGTTATACTGCTCCATAGAAACTTACTTCATTAGCACAAGGGAGGTGTGGTGAATGGATCTTATTTTTGTTGTTGTCAGGTCCAAGACAGAATGCAGAATGCTCTGTCTCACTCAGAGACTTCTCAAAATAATATCTAAAATATTATTGTTGGATAGCTTGCAGAATGACATCACTTCTTGTCATCTGACTTCCAACTCCCAGGCAAACCCCCCACTGCTGAAGCTGGCAGTATTTAGCATCTTCCGGTAAAAATACTCATACAAGGATTTTTTATTTTATTTATTTTATTTATTTATTTTACATTTGTTGACCAGGATAGTCAGACTGGATTCATGTCCATTTTCAGTGGAGGCCTGGGGAGAAAAGCTCCAAGGTAAACAGATACAATGAAAACAATGAAGACAATTTACAGATATGGTATTTACAAAGAATGCTTAAGCAAACATGAGCAGACAAGTTCACAGGTTAGATCAGCTCAGAACTTTGGCAGATGCTGGAAGTCATGCAACAATTACATTTCTTCATGCTTCCAAAGTAGCAATTAGTCCACCCTAAAGACAATACAGAAAGCTTTGTAGTACAGACTTTGTGGCTTCTGGCTTTATAGCCTAGCCTATAATGTACATTAGTTTTAGATATTTTTCTATAGTTTGAGGGACTGGGTTAACCTCCTATATTCCAGTTTCCACTTTTAAAATATATACATTTAAACAGTTAAAATAGTACATGCACATTTTTGATCTCTTCCAGTAGGGGATACCATGGATAAAATTTAAACATAGCACTTTACAAATACCTTTTCAATGCAAACACCTGTACAGAGCAGTTTGTTATACATGACATACAGTTCTAATATATTTGAAACACACATATGAATTAGTTTGAGATTGACAAATGACATATAATTATTTACAAAATTCCAGCTGTCTCTGCTGGCAGTACCTCTTTTTGTCACACTTTTCCCCCCTTCAAAGACTCAAGCTAGTTTTTCAAGTAACCCTTGGGAAACATTGCATGAGAAGAATGAGCTTATCTGGGAATACATTATTCCATTCCCTGTCTTGAGATTCCAGCTGCCTTTTGCATTGCTGACCCCATTACAGTGCTGCACTGTCATATGATATGCCTGCAACCGTAGGCTCCACCATAGTAACTCGGGATTTTGCTGGCTGGCTCCCTGTAGCTGTAGCTCCCTCTCAGACTCCTCCTGCCTCCTATTGCAAGTAATTAGCACCAGGTCTCCCCTATCATGGTAAGGTTTCATTATGTTAACATGGTACAATTTGTGCCCCTGCTTCCTGCCTAGCAGTTCTACCATGTAGTTAACAGCACTGAACTTTCTTACCACTTTGAAGGGTCCCTCCCAAGCATGTTGTGTCTGACAGGAATGAGAACTATGACAGCATACTGTCTGGCTCAAGCAATCCTGTCATACCAGACCTTTTTCTGCTGCTGGGCTTCTGCCAGGTTCACCTGGCCAAGCCCATGAGTTCCCCAAACCTTGTCCTGAGGTTTAGGACATATGCCATAACAGACTCCTTGTCAGATTCACACTCACCCTCCCACTCTTCATGAATCACATCTAGAGGTCCCCATACCTTATGCCCATACAAATTCTAGAAAGGTGAAAAACCTGTGGATTCCTGGGGCACCTCTCTGAATGCAAACAACAGATGGTGCAAATATTTGTCCTACTCCCTCTTAAACTGGTCTGCAAATGCCCATAGCATGGTCTTTATTGTAGAGTTTAACCTCTTCACAAGACCATTAGTCTGGGGATGGTAGGGGATGGTCTTTAGGTGTTTCACCCCACAGTACTTCCACAGACAAGCCAGCAGGTCTGACATGAAATTGGCACCTCTGTCAGTTAGGGTTTCTTTTAGGAAACCTATCCTGCTGCAAATCTCTAACAAAGCATTTGCCACCTTTTCTGCCTCAATGGAGGACAGGACTACCAGTTCAGGGTATCTGGTAGCATAATATACTACCACTAGGATATACTTTTCCCTGTGGAACTTGGGATTCTCAGAGACCCCACAATATCTATAGCTACCCACTGAAATTGCTTCTCAGTCACAGGCTAAAGCACCAAAGGAGCTTTGACCTTGTCCCCTGCCTTGCCTACTTTTTGGCACTGCTGACATGTCCTGCATTACCCTGTTACATCCCTGGAAATCACAGGGCAATAAACTTTCTGCATAATATGTCTTTTTGTATGCTTTATACCCATAAGACCTGGAAAGAGAATGTCATGGGCTATGGCTAGGAGTGCCAAAGAGTAGGCTCTGAGCACTACCAACTGCTGTATTCTCTCACCCTCTAGCTCTCCCTCAGGGGTCCATTCTCTATACAGTAACCCTTTGTTCCAGTATACAGATTCCCCTTTTTCTTGAGAATCAGGAACCTCCCTAGCAATCTCCATCAAACCTTGTAATGTACGGTCTGAGAGCTGAGCCTGTCTCAACTCTCTATTGTCTCACTGCCAGCTAGGGTACTACTACTCACCAATGCCCTTGCAGTCACTCTGTCCAAGGGAACATCAGTACCCACCAGCAGCTATGACTCACTTTCAGTCTCACTGCTACAATGTAGCTCCCTCTCTGAAGTAACCACATCACCAGTCCGTGTTCAAGTGTGCTGTTTGTCTGGGTCCTCCCCAGGCTACCAGACCCACATGCTTGCCTCCAAGCCTGACTGTGTGTAACTGCATGAACACAAGGTACTGCATTATCAAAATAATTCCCTATCAGGACATCTGCAGGAATATCCTTAAACACACCTACTTGATTGTTTCCTTTTCCACCCTCCCAGTCAAGGTGAGCTCTGGCCAAATGTATTTGGAATGGAGTCCCTCATAAATCTCTGACTGGAGTAGACTGCCAAGGAACTAATGCTCCTCTTAACCCATTGCAGGCTTTACAATGGTTAGGCCAGAGGCTGTGTCTCTCTTAGCAGTGGCCTGTTTCCCATCTACTAAGACAGGGTATAATCTCTTGTGGTAGTTTGGTACTCTTATTGTCTCCAGACAACTTACCACTGGCATTCTGACATTCCCATTTGCTGCCTTCCCCACCTTTTGTTCCCCACCTTGCCTCCATGGACATCTATATGCTACATGGCCCCACTGGTTACATTTAAAACATGTAACCCTTAATCCTGGCTATGTACCTGAACTAGTGGCTTCCCCTGTTACTGGCAGTCTATGGTTGTGGCAGTTTAGACTGCCCATCATGGATTCCCTTATATCCATGTGCAGCACTGGGTATCCCTTTCCTGTGCAGTGATGCCCAGCTTGCTAGGTATAAGTTTCCTTTTTTTCCCTCAACACATCTCCAGTATTGTATTCCCTATCTGTCAACCAGATTTGCATACTCTCTGGCAAAGTTCTAAGGGCATATTCCCTCACCAAAAGGTCTGCCTGCTTTTCAAAAATGGTGACCTGACTCCCACTCACCCACCAATGAAAATAAGTGCTTAACTCAGCAATATAATCTCACACACTTTCTTGCCTTGCATCTGTGCTCATGAATCTTTTTTTCTAAAAGCTTCAGGTGTTAACTTAAAGCACTCTAGTAAATGTTTTTTTTTTACTTTGTTATAGTCTAAACAATCAATATCAGACAATTTAAAAACAGCAGTTACAGCTTTACCATGGAGTAAAGGGGTCAGAAACCATACCCAGAGCCCTTGGTCAACATTATACTGTTTACATGCCCTTTCAAACATATGAAAAAAAAAACTATCAAAATTATCGCCCTCTGTAAATTGTGGAAGAAATATAATAACCATTATTGCTTCTGGGGTTTGGTTATTCCCTTTCCCATTACCTCCATGACTCTGGCAAAGAATCCACATCTGCTTTTCATGTTGCCTCTGCCTCTCAGTTTCTTTAGTGTCTCTGATTCTTGTTGCAAGTGTTTGACCTCCAGTTCAAGTCTCTCTAACTCCAGATGGATTTTTAAGTCCTCTGAGGAAAAGTGAATTGTCCATTTTCTGAGAGGTGTACATCCCCAAGACCAGTCTGGTTGTCCTCCTGGTTGATGATCTGTGATGCAGCTATGACTAAGGCTGCAATCATTTACACTTTAGTCAGGTTGACATGCCCCAGTCTTTTGGCTTGGCACATCTCAGCCAATTGGCTCCTTATCAGCTTGCTATAATCCTCTGCTGGCAGCCTTGCCTGCTCTAAAGTCGTTCAACCCACACATGCGGCAAGTGCAAAGGTTTTATAGTCCAAAGTAAATTCCAAAATGAGTCAGAGCCTGCACAAAGTGTGGTATAACAGTTTAATATACAAAAACATATAATGACATGGGTGAAGGGGAAAAAACATCCCAACACCCACACCAAACCAGTTTCGGCTTAATAGCCTTCTTCAGTGAAAGACAGACAAAATATAGATGATAGAACAAAAAAAGCCCTTCTTATATACATACAGACAGATGCCAAAATGCCTCCCTTTGGTTAATTTAAAGATATTCATTTAGACCAGGAGGGAAAAGATCCCCCCAGTTTGATTATCCATTTCCCTTCTTTAACATTTAAAATGTTGTGCCAGCCAGATTTATCCCTGCAATTCCCTAATATGCAATCAATAATGGTGAATCTAAATGATGCAGTATTATGTGTACAAGTATCAAAGTAAACTACAGGTCAGGAACACGAAGTTCAAACATTTCTGCTTTTAATCCACAGGCTTTAAATACTGTAAAAAGTTGCTTTTAATCCACAGACTCAAAAATCAGTAAGCGCTTTCATCCAACTCGGACTTCCTCAGACTGAATAATATAGTAAAATACTACTAACTTAAAATACTACTAAAACAAACACAAGACCATTTAATTATGATGTAACTTCCTCTTTTTTAAATATGTAACAAAATCAGACCTATCATTCATTACAGGTGGATAGCATGCATTCAGTTTAATTTGCCAAACATATTCCTTCCACCCGAGCTCATCTTCAGCATCAAATCTATTGTGCACATTTATCACTTTGTCTAACACAATAAACTTGAAATTCACTCGACAACTTGCATTATTTTTATAATGTTTACCAAAAGCATTTTTTCATCTTTCACACATACTGCATATTTATGGTCATAAATGTGTCTATGTAATTCTCTAGTTGTCCGCCCCACATAAAATGAATTGCAGGACATACATATGCCTAAATAAACAATAAATCTCGATTTGCAGCTATATTTTCCTTGTATTGTTATCACATGCCCTCCCACTATTAGTTGTTTGACATCTGTCATCAAGAAGTTACGCATATTACAATTTAAACACTTACACATTCCTGTATTAATAACCCTATTCTGTGTGGGTAGAGAAATGGAGAGGGGGAGGATTTAATCTAGCTTGAAATAAATTTTTAAAACCTTGTCCCTTTTACTGTACAAATAATGGTCGATCTCCCACAAATTTCATCATCTCTGCATCTGAATTAAATAATTTCCAGTTTTTAATAACAATATTTTTAGTGGAAAAAGTATCTATGCTGTTTTCTCTCTGCATCAACGTCACAAAATCACTTTGTTTTTTATTAACATTTTCAGACACTTTTAGCTTGTGTCTATTACATCGATTTTCTTATAGAGCTTCTGCTACTACTTTCTTAGGATACCCTCTACTCACAAAATTAGCACATAAAGCCTCACTTTCTCTGAAAAAATCACTTTCCTTGTCAGTTAACCTATCTACCCTTTTTATTTGACTCTTAACTATATTATTTTTAGTTTTGTTTGGATGTAAACTATCATAATGCAGATATGCATTATTTTGAAACTTTTTTATATATAGAGGTGTATAGACCCCCATCTTCCTTATAAATATTTAAATCCAAATAGTTGATACTCAGTTTGTCACAGGCTGATGTCAATTTTAAATAAGAACATACCTCATTTAAATACTTAAGAAATAGATCAATACCATTCCCTCTCCAAACAAGAAAAACGTCATCAATAAAATGTTTATAGAATATAATATTACACTTGTATATACTTTCATAAATAAGAACTCTCTATCATCCCTGCATAAAAATATTTGCATAGCTCGAGGCCATTGCTGCCTCCATAGCGACACCATTCGTTTGTTTATATAGCTCACCATTAAATTTGAAGAAATTATAGCTTACAATTAAATCTAACATTTCCATTATAAGCCCCACTGTATCATGGAAAAGCTTTCTAGCTCTAATTAGTTCAAACCTATTTCCATTCCAGCATTGCTGGGAATAACAGTATATAATGACTTAATATCAAGTGTAACAAGATAATCATTTTCGTCTATTTCTAGCTCCCTTATTTTATTTTTAAAATCAAAGGAGTCTTTTATATATGCATCTTTATCTACCACTATTTGTTTTAAGTGTTTAGCTACATAGATGGAAAGTGCTTCTGTTTTACTTCCACTACTACTTACTATTGGGCGCATAGGTGATTTATCAAAATTTTTGTGGATTTTTGGCTGCCCAAATATACAGCTAATTTTTGGAGCTGGAACCACCAAAAATCCCTAATTTGCTTCGTAATTCACCCTGTCAAAAACCATTCTTCAATTTGGCCATCTATGAACACATACTGTTTTTTAATTTCTTTGAACAACACCTTACTATTAAACGCTTGGTCTGACAACATTTTATTCATAGTTTGCACATATACGTTCCTATCTAAAACTACCAAAGCATTACCCTTATCAGCTTTCATTACTAAAATAGTTTCATTGTTCAACAAATCATCTAACATTTCTTTTTGTACAGGATTCATATTAAAATATTTATAAGCAGGTTTACTATTAAACATTTCTATAATTTGCTGCTCACATAACATTTGGAACAATTCAAGTTCTTTTTTCAAAGGTGGGTTATATGTGTTAGGCTTAACAAAACATAAATGTTCCTGAACCTTGTTAGGAAATAAACATTTACAGTTCAATTTCCTCACATAGTCTCTAAGTGCATTAATGGTATTGCACTTATCAGCTCTTTTAGCAGGTACAAAATTCCATCCTTTTTGCAACACACGACAATTCTTCATTTAAAGTGATGTCAGATAAATTAACTATAACAAAAGCAGAATCAACAGTATCTTGCAGACTCAGCGCTTGTTGTATTGTCTTTTGTTGTTCCGCTGCATATTCTTGTGAGGAACTGCTGCTATTTCTGCCCAGGTTCTGCTGTCTTTTCCATTGCATTTATAAACCCTCACCAACTGGCTGATTTTGTCACTTTGAAAATCCAGCTTAGCTTTTTCCAACAAACTATTATCTTTTTCTTTGGTATTAATAGTCACAGTTGTTTCTTCATTAGAAGTACTAACAGTTTCACTTCTATGTGCTAACCTTTTAGATTTTCTTGGGCCATTTTCTCCCACTGATACAGCCTCTGTTTCAGTTCTCTCATTTGTTGCTGACATCATTGCTGACATACTAGCTCCACCTTGAACTTCAGCTGGTCTTGTTTCATTCACAACTTCATAATCTGCTTTATCTCTCAAATATTTACCAGTTTTATGTTGTTTTAACACCTCATTCTCTTTACTCAGTTTATCTTGAATCAAATCTAGCTTAGACTCAAAATTATCAGAAGTCAGTGAATCTTTCAGCTTAAAAAAAGCTACTCTGATGTTATTGTTTAAATCTTCCATTTTCTTTTTGTTAAACTCCAGCAACAGTTCAACATATTGTAAGCCAGTTCATTGATTTAGTTCCACCCATTTGCTTAGAAACTCATGGGGATAATTTGACCCCAGCTGGCATTACTGACACTCTCTAGCCCTTCGGCACTCGTGATTTTAAACAACAGTCAAAATAAGCATTGTCCCACTGCAACCTTTTTAATTTAAGATTATTTTTTTCTAACTGCCAACCAACCATTAATCAAGAAGAAAGAATGAAGTGTTATACTGCATCAGCATTTCTCCCTGCTACCAACAAAGGGGGACATTTTCAGAGATTTGATGAGGCACTTAATGGCTGGTTGGCGCCTCCATCAAATCCGTTTGATGGATTACAATCTAATAACTTTTCAACAATTCCTACTATTAACTATAGTGAAATGTTTGGGCAGTTAGAAAAAGAGCTGCTTAAATTAAGAAGGTTGCAGTGGGACAGTGCTTATTTTGACTTGTGTTTAAAATCACGAGTGCCGAAGGGCTTGAGAGTGTCAATAATGCCAGCTGGGTCTAATTATCACCCTGAGTTTCTAAACAAATTTTTTGGCTCCTGTACCTCTGAAGAAGCTACTCAACTGTAGTGGCGAAAACGCTTTTTCATTGTTTTCAATAAACCTGAATAAAGAGAATGAGATGTTAAAGATTTGTTGGCACTTCTTTTTGTGTGCTTATGAAGTTGTAAATGAAAAAAAGACCAGCTGAAGTTCAAGGCGGAGCTAGTATGTCAGCAATGATGTCAGCAACAAATGAGAGAACTGAAACAGAGGCTGTATCAGTGGAAGAAAATGGCCCAAGAAAATCTAAAAGGTTAGCACATAGAAGTGAAACTGCTAGTACTTCTAATGAAGAAACAACTGTGACTATTAATACCAAAGAAAAAGATAATAGTTTGTTGGAAAAAGCTAAGCAGGATTTTCAAAGTGACAAAATCAGTCAGTTAGTGAGGGTTTATCATTGCAATGGGAAAGACAGCAGAACCTGGGCAGAAATAGCAGCAGTTTCTCACAAGAATATGCAGCGGAACAACAAGAGACAATACAGCAAGCGCTGAATCTGCAAGATACTGTTGAATTACGAAGCAAATTAGGGATTTTTTGGTGGTTCCAGCTCCAAAACTTAGTCGTATATTTGGGCAGCCAAAAATCCACAAAAATTTAGATAAACCACCTATGTGCCCAATAGTAAGTAGTAGTGGAAGTAAAACAGAAGCACTTTCCATCTATGTAGATAAACACTTACAACAAATAGTGGTAGACAATGATGCATATATAAAAGACTCCTTTGATTTTAAAAATAAAATAAGGGAGCTAGAAATAGACGAAAATGAGTATCTTGTTACACTTGACATTAAGTCATTATATACTGTTATTTCCAATGATGCTGGAATGGAAATAGTTAGGTTTGAATTAATTAGAGCTAGAAAGCTTTCCCATGATACAGTGGGACTTATAATGGAAATGTTAAATTTAATTTAAGCTATAATTTCTTCGAATTTAATGGTGAGCTATATAAATAAATGAATGGTGTAGCTATGGGGGCAGCAATGGTCCCGAGCTATGCAAATATTATATTCTATAAACGTTTTATTGATGATGTTTTTCTTGTTTGGAGAGGGGATGGTATTGATCTATTTCTTAAGTATTTAAATGAGGTATGTTTTTATTTAAAATTTACATCAGCCTGTGACAAATTGAGTATCAACTATTTGGATTTAAATATTTATAAGGAAGATGGGGGTCTATGCACCTCTATATATAAAAAAAAATTTCAAAATAATGCATATCTGCGTTACGATAGTTTACATCAAAACAAAACTAAAAATAATATAGTTCAGTCAAATGAAAAGGGTAGATAGGTTAACTGACAAGGAAAGTGATTTTGTCAGAGAAAGTGAGGCTTTATGTGTTAATTTTGTATGTAGAGGGTATCCTAAGAAAGTAGTAGCAGAAGCTCTAGAATAAAATCGATGTAATAGACACAAGCTAAAAGTGTCTGAAAATGTTAATAAAAAACAAAGTGATTTTGTGACATCGATGCAGATAGAAAACAGCATAGATACTTTTTCCACTAAAAATATTGTTATTGAAAACTGGAAATTATTTAATTCAGATACAGAATTGATGAAAGTTGTAAGAGATACACCATTATTTGTACAGAAAAAGGGCCGAAGTTTTAAAAATTAATTTCAAGCTAGATTAAACCCCCCCATTTCTCTACCCACACAGAATAGGGTTATTAATACAGGAATGTATAAGTATTTAAATTGTAATGTATGCAACTTCTTGCTGACAGATGTCAAACAACTAATATTGGGAGGGCATATGATAACAATACAAGGAAAATATAGCTGCAAATCGAGATTTATTGTTTATTTAGGCATATGTATGTCCTGCAATTCATTTTATGTGGGGTGAACAACTAGAGAATTAAAATACGCATCTATGAGCATAAATATGCAGTATCTGTGAAAAATGAAAAAAATGCTTTTGGTAAACATTATAAAAATAATGCAAGTTGTCAAGTGAATTTCAAGTTTATTGTGTTAGACGAAGTGATAAATGTGCACAATAGATTTGATGCTGAAGATGAGCTCGAGTGGAAGGAATATGTTTGGCAAATTAAATTGAATGCATGTTATCCACCTGGAGTGAATGATAAGTTTGATTTTGTTGCATATTTTAAAAAGAGGAATTTACATCATAATTAAATGGTCGCGTTTGTTTTAGTAGTATTTTAAGTTAGTCGTATTTTACTATATTATTCAGGCTGAGAAAGTCTGAGTTGGATGAAAGCGCTTACTGATTTTTGAGTCTGTGGATTAAAAGCAACTTTTTACTTTATTTTAAGTCTGACCTGTGGTTTACTTTGAAATTTTACGTTGTTCCAGAGAGGTGTGTTTTTGATGTTTACAAGTATGTTTGAAGAGGGCATTGGACTGCCTTTTATTCCTTATATCACTCATATGCTCTCCAATTCTAAATTTGAGAGGTCTTGAAGTTTGGCCCACGTAAAACACAGAACATGTACAAGTGGCCAGATAAATTACCCAACTTGTACTGCAATTTACCAAAAAGGTGATATTGAAGACTGTGGATATATTTTTGTTGGTAAATTCTTTGATTTTGTTCACCCTATGACAGTGAGAACAATACCCGCAATGGACACATCCCACCAATATATCACCTGTGAGTGTTCTTTGGATCGAGGCAGTTCTGCTATGATCAAACCTTTTATAAGGGCTAAATAAGGAGCCCAAAGTACGGCCCCTATGAAAAGAAAAAGAACATTTATCCGCCAGATGGTCAATCTGTATTCTGCCAACAAAACATTCCAGTGCCTGTTGATGGTATGAAAGAATGATTTAGTATTCCTGACAAAAGTGGTAGCAAATATTATCTTGGGCTGGGTATCTGGTGGTTGTACCTGATATTCCAATAGTTTAGCCCTATCTTGACAAGAGACAAACTGACAAGCTCTACTGATGTCACCTGATTTGTAACCCCTATCCTTAAATCGATGAATTAAGTCTTGTTTATAGAAATCATATATTGAGGAGTTGGAACAAATCATTCTAACCCTCAAAAACTGAGATTTTTGGGATATGTCTGATGATATGCTGTGGGTGGAAGCTGGTGGCATGCAGGAGAGAATTATACTGAGGCGATTTCCTATATATCTTAGTATCCAAAGTATTGTCCGGATTTCTACTAACAAGGGCATCCAAAAAGGTAAACTCAGTCATGCTGAAAGTAAACTTAAATTCAATGCCCTATTTGTTCTCATTAAGATAACCAACAAACTCCTGCAGTACAATATCATCAGATGTCCAGATCAACCAACAGTCATCAAGATAATGCCTCCAGATGTCAATCTCATTGATATACAAATTATAACAAGGATTATAAATCAACTCCTCCTCCTCCAGATATGCCATGAGCAAATCCATGAAAGTAGAACACATTTTTTTTTAAAATGTGTTCAGCCAGGCAGACAAGAAAGGTATTGAAACCTGGTTCATATAATTTAGATCTGTCCAGCCAATATTGAAGGGCTATCAACCCTGCCCAATGTGGGATGTTGATATACAAAGAGGTGACATCCAGGGTGCATAACAGCCAATCTTGTTCTAACTGCATTTTCAAAATTATACCCAAAAATTGGGTAGTATCCTGAATATGGGCTCGTTAAAATGTGTTCAGCCAGGCAGACAAGAAAGGTATTGAAACCTGGTTCATTTAATTTAGATATGTCCAGCCAATACTGTAGGGCTATCAACCCTGCCCAATGTGGGATGTTGGTATACAAAGAGGTGACATCCAGGGTGCATAACAGCCAATCTTGTTCTAGCTACATTTCCAAAATGATACCCAAAAATTGGGTAGTATCCTGAATACGGGCTCATACACAAGACAACAAAGGTTTCAAATATAGTGCTAGAAATTCTGAAAAGGGTTCAGTAAAGGAACCCCTAAATGCCACTACTGGCCTTCCCGGTGGATTTTAGGACCTTTATGGATCTTAGGTAGAACATAGAGGTACTGTTGTTTAGGATCAGGTACCTTAAGATGAAAATTATCTGCCCTAGTAATGATGCCGTGCTCCTAAGCTTCACCCAAAAAGGTATTAATTTCCATTTTGAACCTCCTGGTGGGGTCTAATGGCTTAGCCATATAGTATATATCATCTTCTAACTGTTTCATTGCTTCCCTACAGTAAGAGACCCAATCTTGTATCACAGCTGCTCCTCCTTTGTCTGCAGGTAGGATCACAATATCCCTATTGTTCCTCAAACTATCTATACATTTTTCCTCAACCTTAGATAAACTGTTATGAAAGTTCTTATACTCACAAGGATTAAAGTGTATATCTTTGAGAACATTAGATTGAAAAAATCAATACAATCGGTGACATGGGGGGCATAAAAGTGGATCCATGAAATCTAAAACCTCTTTGTGTATTGGTGGAGGTATTTTCAAAATATAGCCTTAGGTTTAACAAGCGGCAAAAATCTATCATATCCTGAGCCAAAGTGTGTTCAGGAACAAAAAAAAACAGGTACAAAGTTCAGGCCCTTGTTCAATATCTTTATTTCAGTTTCAGAAAGAGTTACAGAAGAAATATTATGAACAGTCATTCAAGGTGTCTACCTTTGTATCATCAAATTGAGAAGTCCTTCCAAATACTTTGTTACTCTTATGTTTCCTCCCCCATCTCCTGATCCTGACCTAAAGGGTGTGACAAGTTACTTTGCTTGGGGTCTAGTGACACTTCTGTGTGGCCATCATCAACTTCAGTATTGGATGATGATTCATCCCCTGAGGTAAAAGAATCCCTGTTTCTTTTGAGACTGGATTTGGGTCTCTTCCGTTTAGGAGTAAATGTTTTTTTGTCAGAAATCATAAATTTAACATATTTGGGAATATCAAATGGTCTGCCTTTCTCATAGTCACCTACATCCCTATTCAATTTCTTCATTGTTTTTTCTTTAAGTAACTTCTCCAAATTAAGTAATTCACTACTAAGCTGATTCGCACAGGATGTATAGCAAGATAAAGTCTCAAATGCATTGAGATTCTGACATAAAGCTTCAACCTCCTGAGTACCTTGTTGAACCATATATTCATAGTAAGCAGCTAAGGCATCCACAAAACCCATGGAGGCCTGCTGTTGTACCTGTGCACATTGTTCCGAAAGCAATTGGTCAACACTATGTACCAGGGGTTGCAACTTGATAAGTCCCCTAGGTGTAATTTGTTTACATTGGTAAAGTTTAAAAAGCCGTAAATGCCAGACATTAGTTCTCATATTCTTCATATTCTTAGTCAATTTAAAGAAGGCCACCTTGCATTGATTGACTGGATCATTCTCTGTGAGATTATCCCTATTGGTTAGGCTGGCAGGTCCTAACCCAAATACCTCCAAATCATCCATATCGGATCACAAACCTTTAATAAGGGAAGCCAAATCCATATCAAATATGTATATTAATCAATGAAAATCAAAATATAAATTAGCCAGGCCAACACCTAATGGGAAGGAAAACCAAAGGTCTTTGAGTATACCCTACAACAAGGCAAAAAAGCACATATATATATAGTACAAATATAATGTCACACTATGTCCCAGACTCAAAGATCCACAATCATCCCAATATTTTAGAACATAGTATGTCAGCATTAACACATGTACAGGCAAGATTCAGTAGAGAATTCAGTATTCAATGGTCCCTACTTGCAATAGGGTATTCACCCCCTGAGACCAAATAGTGTAGTGATACAATTAATAGCCCTTGCTGTGAATAACCATTTTAGTCCTTATCGACTAATTTTATAATCACGTAAAATGCTACATATCACTTGATTCCAAAAAGCAAGACCAAAGATGGAATTCCTAATATAATCGACTAATTTTATAATCACATACAATGCAACGTATCACTTGATTCCAAAAAACAAGACCAAAGATGGAATTCCTAATATAATGGACCCGATCAATAAGATCCAAATAAGGTTGCTTGAAAGTAGTTGACTGATACATGTGAAAGCATACATCAAGAAAAAATGTTTCCAACTATAGTGAACCTTAAGGCTGGGACAAAGGTGTAACTTAAATACAAAAATACCAAAAAACTAATGGTAATCCCCTTCCAAATCATGAGGGTCTCTCTGTCCCCCCCAGCATGTCATAGAAAGTATATGTAAGGTGGACCTTCTAAATAGTTATACAGGCATTACAATCTAGTAGTCAAGTCTACAACAAAAAACATAAAGCCACAGCTATTCTAACATAGTAAGGTCCTTACAAAGATATTCCTGAAAACTGGCCCTATGTATACCCATAAAAAATATGGGTCAAACATGAGCTCTGAATCATATATTCGTCCCCAATACCAACATATCTATGCAATCCGGTATAAATACTGGACCTATATAATAGTGCCCAACCTAAAAAATGAATTCAAATAGCTGTGGTCACCAAATATGAAACCTTAAGTATAATGCAACCTTAATATTATCTCAATGCTGTATGTAATTGACCATATTGATTCCCACATGCAATTGCTAAGACAAAAACCTGCATAAAAATGTTAATTATTCAAAAACATTCCCGTACATTCAAATTAAATAATCTGGCCCACATAGATATTTAAACTAGTTAGATTGTAATAAAGTCCTTATTAGTCATCAGTTTCAAGTACAAAGTCCTTGTTAAGTGAAATAAATGTCCATTCAAAAAATTATTGAAGTGAACAAGATATATTGTCCAGAGAGATACAAGGTGAACAGAGCAATTCAGTAACTTTGTTTAAGACCAAATGATCGCAAAAGCTGAAGTGAGCATAGAGCCGTAGCTCCATACACAAATAGGTGGCTCTAAAAATCAGTTGTTCCTCCGTTCATAATTAGGCCCAAGTAGATGTAATCACCATCCAATCACCGTAAAAATATAGAGGTAAAAAACGTGATGAAAAACATATATAAGGTAACCCAATCCTTCACAGTGTTTGGATAGTTAAAACCAGCCTTGCCTGCTCTCCCTGACTAACTAAGCTAACAAAAATAAACAAAATTATTGTGATATAAAACTCTGAATGTCTACCTTGTGGCTGCATGAGAGTACAAACACCTTCTTTAGTGACCACTGCTTACAGGCTACAGGAGTTCAATATCCATACCACTGTTCACCAATATGTGATGTGGTGATCCCACCTCTGCCAACCAAATGTGATGACCCTCCACTGGACCAGTAATCAAGGACCCTCAGTCCTCACCACTGGCACCTGGGGGCATTCACACACACAGTATTTCTAGATGCAACTCTCTGCATCAAGTGCAATTTCCCTTAAGAGATGACAGTCAGCTGGGGTTGGTTTTTCCTTCTTTCTCCAGATCCCCAATAAGACTCCCATTTCCACAGTTATAGAGTTGAGATCTCAGATGAGTGACCAAGCCAAGGCTTCCAGCACCCTCTCTGTCCAACCAGTGCTTTGTGTCCCTGCCCAAGTAGCTGACACACAGACACTGTTTGAGGTTTGATTTACACACACACACACACACACGCACACACACACACACACACACACACACACACACACACACACACACACACACACACACACACACACACACACACACCTGGGAAAGGCTGGCACAGATTTACTAGCTATCCCCCTTCTGACCAGACTATAAGGTAGTTTTCACTGCTACCAGTCACTCCTGCTAGCTACCTTAAGACTCTTCCAAGGGTATCCAATATACTGATTGATATTAATATTAATATAAGTTGTAGTTTGACCAAGAGCAAGGCTATTAGGAGGGGCCCACACATTGTCACCAAATAAATATGCATGTACTCTCAAAACTTAAATATCTCTACACAGATTGGCCACATTGAAAGGTTTACATACATTTAATAGTAAATAATAAAAGAACAAGAAAATACTAAGTATATATTCACAGTGACATCAGAGTTCAAAACCACAGGAAATATTTAAAATGACATTGCAGTACAGACTCTTGCAAATGAAGAGAAACAGAATCTAAACTAAGCTTTGCTGTGAGCCTATCCTGGCTGTATCTAAGAGAGTTCTACTGCTCCATAGAAACTTGCTTCCTTAGAGCAAGGCTGTTGTAGTCAGTGGTTCTTATTGTTGTTGCCAGGTCCAAGGCAGAATGCAGAATGCTCTATCTCACTCAGAGACTTCTCAAAATAATATCTAAAATATTATTGCTGGATAGCTTGCAGAATGACATCACTTCTTGTCATCTGACTTCCGGCTCCCTGGAACCCCCCCACTGCTGAAGCTGGCAGTATTTAGTATCTACTTGTAAAAATACTCATACAAGAGCTTTTGCTCAGATCTTTGGCAGATGCTGGAAGTCATAAAACAATTACATTCAGTCATACTTACAAAGTAGCAATTAGTCCACCCTAAAGACAATACAGAAAGCTTCCTAGTACAGACTTTGTGTATTCTGGCTTTATGGCCTAGCCTATAAAGTAATTTAATTTCAGATATTTTGCTGGACTGAGGTTAACCTCCTGTATTACAGTTTCCATTGTTAAAATACATACATTTAAACAGTTACAATAGTGCATGTACATTTCTGTTCTCTTCCAGTAGGGCACACTGTGGATACATTTTAAACACAACACTTTACAAATACCTTTTCAATACAAACATCTGTACAGAGCAGTTTGATATACACATGACACAGAGTTCTAATACATTTGTAACACAAGCATCTTATATGAATTTGTTTGATATTCATAAATGACATATAATTATTTACAAAATTCCAACTAGCTGTGCTGGCAGTACTTCCTGTTTTCACAATGTCTATTGAACATTTATGTGAAAAACAACAAAAGAAACCCAGCCTCTAATGACAGTTATTTTTAAATACTTTCAGTCTATTCACAACCAGGAAATTGTTATTAATAATAAAGTTTTTTTAAGAATAAACCATGATTAATCTACTTGGTTGACAAAGAAAATTTAAAGCAGCAGAATTATAATTTCTATGTTCTGTTTCCTGTTCACTTGAGACACATATATGGACATGGTTGACATGTTCTTAACATTAAAAAAGTCAATCAGTTTTTCTTAGAAAGGATTCTTATGCAACCTTCAGACTCTGGAGACTTAAATGACAGCAGAAGATGACATTTCTTCAGAAGGAGTTCAAAGCCATGGACTATTTGTGGTAATTTCTGGCTCACAGATAGAACCCACAGTGTGAAAGTAGCTGACTCCAAGTCAGACTGTCAACCAGTCATGAGTGGAGTCCCACAAGGGTCAGTCCTGGGTCCTCTCCTGTTTGGTATCTACTTCTCTAAAGTTCAGGCCAACACAAAGGGACTCTGGCTGATAAAGCTCGCAGACAATTGCAAGCTATTATTAACTCCCCAAGTGATGTTGACATCCTACAGAAAGGCCTCAATGAGACCAACGACTGGTATTAGAACCATGGCCTCAAGCTCAATACCAAAAAATGTTTCGTCATGCCCCCTTGGGGAAAACCCAGTTCCCTTGAATTACCACATCGATGGTTGTCCACTGAACACAGAAGGCATTATAAGAGATCTAGGAGCACAGGTTGACAGCAACCTCTCTTCTGACCACCACATTGCCACTGTGGACAGAAAGTCCTTCTATGTGGCACATCTGATTACTAAGGGTTTTGCATCCAGGAAGAAAGAGGTCATTGTCACCCTCTACTCTTCCCTCATTAGGCCAATCATTGAGTACAATGCCCCATTTGGCATGTACCTCACTAGATACCTGCAACAACTTGAGAGGCCACAAAAGTACCTCATAAAAAGTATCCTAGGCCTTAAACACTTGTCCTACAAAGACAGACTCAAAAAAACTCAAACTATTTTCTGTCTCATATCGCCTACTTAGAGGCTATTTCTGCTTAACTTACAAAGCCATGTTTGACCCAGCTCTGTTAGAAATGCTACATCTAAATAAATCCAAATCCCTCTGCACCACACACTCCAGAGACCTCAACCTCATTACCACAATCAACAGAACATACTGGAGGGACAGGTTCATAAACTAGAGACTGCTCATTATATGGAATGGACTTCCCATACATGGCAAGCAGAGCACCTCACTGTCCCTCTTCAAGAGAAATCTTGATGAATGGATGGGAAATAGAAAATTCACCCTGGGGATCACTCCAGTGGCTCTACTCGACAGAGGCACTAAGAACTAAGTTCGGGTGGCACGATGCCAGGTAATCCTATGGGCTAGGCTGTTAAAGGCTCCAGAGCCATTAGCCTAGTACACACCTATGAACCTATGTACTGCAGAGCTACATCAATATTTTTTACCTCATGTCTGCACATAGACACAGAGCAACCTTTACCCAAAAACATACTAGAGCTAACCAAAAATACTCCTCATGTGTGAATGTTACATGTACCCTTACCGAAAAAGATGTATATTGATCTTTTCTCTTTTGAGTAGCTCCTATAATATCTACTGCAATTTAGTTGCTTTCCAATGGATTTATGTAGTATTATGAGCTGTAAAATAGCTACGGTTGTTTTTTTTTTTTTTATCTCACAGCTTTAATGTATGTATTGTAGCAATTATACTAATGAAGCAATTTAAAGTAAAGGTATTTGAGCCACACTTTTTCACAAGGCACAACAGCCCTGGACTGTACAATGAGGATTGTGCCTGGCAATGCACATGCATAAATGATAATGAAGTGCAATGCACATGTGTGGACTGGTCTATGACCCGTGTGGAACTACAGGCTTGTTAAACTGGAGCACAAATCCAGAACTGAAAGCTCTTGTAGCTAATCCAGTGTGATTATCACACAGTCAAAAATAGCAGCAAAAAATCACTTTGGTAAATACAGAGTTACTTTAATATTACATTCAAAACAATTAGTTTCCACAATAAAAAAAAGCTTTTGCAATGACGCTTCTTCAGGTTGATACATAAAACAGTGTTTACAACAAATAAATACTAACTAAAACAGTCACATGATAGGAATTCCATTAATTAAAAGCAAACTCCTACATTTTTAAAATAAGTTAATGCCAACCATTTCATTAACTCCTGTGAAGATGCTAGCTTGGAAATAATTAATCCACCTGCATTCTTCTTTTTCTATTGCAGATATAATATTCCCACCTGTAATATATTTACTGACAACTTTCTGTTCTGCAAAAACAAACTAATACTTTTATTTTCAATATGTTTGCATAAATTAGTCTCTATAAAACTCTAATGTCAGACATATGATAACTTTTTCTTTCTTTTAATTTTCAATTTGTTTTTCCTACATAGAATGCAGGACACTTCTTGCTGTAGCTACGTAAACCATATTCCTTGTAAGCATACAGTATACATCATTACTTATTATATTATCACTTATTTTCATATGCATATTCATATCATTTAGTAGTAGTAAAATGCTATCATGATAAAATTCCTTATCCATTATGACAACTCCACCACCTTTAACAGCTGTTTTAACTCATTCACTCCAATGGAGCTCAGGAACTGTGCACTATAACTTCCAATGGGCGGAGCCTAAGCCTTTTGACAGAATCAAATTATGTCCTCACATTTCAAACAAATGTTCATATTTATGGAACCATAGGGGTTATGAAAGAAGTATAAATGGCAAACTCTTCAGCACAAACTGTTTTTATAGTTTTAGTATTTTTTAGGTTCTAGGACTTGAACCACATTTTATAATTCACAGTAAATGTAGCACTAGTACATTGTAATATTTTGTAAACAACTTACATTATCTCAGCAACCATTCAAGCTGTTACGTGTCAACATACACACATGCTGTCAGCAGAATTTTATTCATCTAGCAGAGAGCTTTCATAAGAGGCTAAGGAGTTTTGTCTGTGTTACTTGGTTGTTGAAATATTTAGAAAAATATGAAATTTATAGCTATATAAATTAATATCATAAAAACAAACAGTTAATATCTCAGATAAAAAATACAAAGTGGTATGAGCAGACTGAGTTCCCAAACAACTAGTATTTGCAGAAAAATATAGGAAACACCAGACCACAGCAGATAGTATCAAATAAAGCTCCAAAATTTAATCCACAGTACAAAAATAGTGAGCACTTTTGTAGCCAGAGCTACTTCATCAGACAACTCAATAAACTCCACAGGGATTTTTAAAAACAGCAACAGCCTATCAGTGTCAGTTCCCAATAAACAATTAGCTTAACAGGCACTGATTTAAAGGTGAAGCACTAGCTAGAGACATAATATCAAATAATAAAACATTAAAATGAATATAAATACATAAAAGTGCATATTATAGAGACTTTATTTGCATAGTGGCCTATTAACCAAAACCGGTTTAATACAAACTTTATCATCCAGGCCTTTGCCTATGTTGGCACGCATTCTAATAACCCATTCAAGCTCTTTAGTCTCTACCAAATTCCTAATTGCACCTCCTCTGCATCCTAGCTAAACTTTCTCAATTACCATGAATTGAAAGTTGTGTGTTGTCCCTGATACTGAAACATGCCTAGCCAGGACATTAGTTCCTGCCCCTCTGTTTATGTCATATATGTGTTCCCTAATCCTATCACAAAACCTTCTTGTGGTCATGCCCACATAGAATGAACAACATGTAGTACAGAAAGCTAGGTACACAATGTTAGTGGTATTACAATCAGCTGTAAGCCTGAAATAGGTAGTCTTTCCAGTGTCTAGATGTCTAAAATGCCCTCTTTTGTCACTATATTGACAATAGTTACAGGAGTTACAGGGTTTCGTCCCATACACGGGAGTGGTAGGTTGAACATCTATTGCTTGCTTATACCCGGGGCCACATAAGAGTCTCTTAAGGGATTTCTTGTTCTTATAGGCATATTGAGGGGTGGTCCCTACCAGAGTTTTAACTCGGTCATCAGAACATAGTATATCCCAGTTCCTATGGTAGATATTCTGCAGTAATCTAATATTACTAGCAAACATAATGGGAATTCTTAGCAGGTTATCCTTCCTGCTCTTTTCCTCATAAGCTTGACATTGATTGGAAAAGTATGATTTACCCTCCTTTCTCCTTTGAGAACCCATATTCGAGGTAATGGAAAGAACCTCTCTCCTCCCATACACTCTCTCTATAAATCTGTCTTCTAGATGATGTAATTCTTTCTCAAACTTGTCATCCTCTGCTGTCAGTTTTGAAGGCCTTAATGCTTGTCCTTTTATTACATTAGTGAACACATATTGGGGGTGCATGCTTTGCCTATGGACATAGGTGTTCCTATAGCATTCCTTAAGGAAGATTTCAGTACAAAAATCCCCTGTATTTTTCCTAGTTATACTAACGTCAAAAATTCAGCATTCTTATTCAAACTGTGGGCTGTGAATTTCAAAAAGTGTGTACTTCTATTGATGTCACTTAAGAACTGATGTAGATTTGTAGCACCTGCTTCCCACAACAGTAAGAGGTCATCTACATATCTCTGATAAAATACCACTTTCTATGACCATGTTCCTTCAAAAATATGCTGTTTTTCCCATTTTGCCATAACAAGGTTGATGTAGCTATTGGCACATGAAGTGCCCATAGCCACTCCATCCAACTGTTTATATATGCACTGTTCAAACTTATAGATGTTATTCTCCAGTATAATTTCAACTAGGAAACATAGAAGATCAATAGTTCTGGTATCATACACTCCATCTTCTTTAAGATATTGACACAAAAACTCTAGTCCTACTCCATTGGGAATTACAGTAAACAGGGACTATACATCCAAGGTGACCATTAAATAATCCATAGTGGGCAGAAAATTACTGATATGATCATGTAGATCCATTACAAAATGTTTTTTATCTCTAAGAATACATTTATTCCTGGCTAGTACAGGTTTCAAAAAGTGTTCTACATAAATCGATAGTGGTTCAGTGCACCATCCTTGCCCAGCCACACTAGGTCTCATCAGTGGATTATGTGGATGCTTATGTATCTTGGGCAGTCCATGTATTATAGGAGTAGTGGGATCATCTACCAGGAAATAATTATACAACTACATAGTGATTTGGCTGCATTGCATACATTCAAATAAATCATTGCATATTCTACAAACACAATTGTCAACCTGTATTTGCTCTGTTCTCTCATATACATCTTCATTGTTTAACATAGTAAACATAACATCCCTGTAGAACATGTAATCCATGATAACAAGTGGTCCTCCTTTATCAGTTGGTCTAAAACAAATTGTATGATCCTTACAAAGTGTTTCAAGTGCTGACCTTTCTTCACAGTTCAAGTTCACAAAACATTTAGTATGGCTCTTACTGTCATACAATGAATAAATATCATTAATACAAGCCTTCTCAAATGCTTCAATGACTCCCACAGTTATAGGTACATAAACACTGGCTTTTCTAAACAGATTAATGCTTTTATTACTTACATTTCCATCCTGAAAATGCAGCTTCAACATTAAGTTTCTAGTAAATGTCTTCAGTTCAATGATGTTCTCTGTAATCATCCTACGGCTAGCTGGTATAAAACTTGTGCCCTTACTAAGAACAGATTGTTCATCTCAAACTGTGACTAGAGATATTCCAGATTATTGTCTGTTTTTCGTTTGCCACATCCTTTTGATTGTGAGGGCATTCTCCTCTTCTGTTGACATTTTCCGCTTCAAGCGGCCTCTGCCCTGACTCCATTGATGAAAATTTGGTGTGCGAATGGAGTATGGCAACATCAAGCATTCGTTGTCCTCTCTGGACTGCTCATTCATTTTTTCATTGCAGTTTGAAATATGTGATGTATCTTTCCTACGTGCTCCACTTCCACCTGATGGTGAAGCTATGTCATCAGTACCTACTGTCCTAGGCTGGCTAATCTGAACAAAAGGGGGAGCTTCCTTGTTCATGGTTACATGCTCTGTATTCATATTTAAGGTGAAACTGGACATAGCCATGTCCGATATAGTATTATCAGTTCTTACTGAGTTCACACAAACAACTTGAAATTATTTGTTTTTTGGTCTCTTGGCCAGAGGAAACACAGTCCAGCCGAAAAATCATTCAACTGATCCTCCTCTGGTTTAAAGTGCTGCTCTTTCTGCAATTTCAGCATGGGTTAGCATATATTTTGATAGATTGAAAATTACACTCTGTTCATCTATCTTTTGTTGTTAAACTTGTTCCTGGTGTTTGGGCCTACATATCCCCAGTTTCTGTTGATTTTTTCCTTTGCCCCTCTGTTGTCTCCTTGTTAAGGGGCCTTCTTGAATGATAAGAAGGAATTCTAAACAGTCCAGGGCAGAGACCAAATCTGCATTTATTTCTGCTCCATCATTTTTAAAATTGTACTTGAAAGTAATTTTTATGTCTCAGAAGTATCTATTCACATACTAGCAGGTGTATTATCTTTTCATCTAGGCCAGGAAAACACATGAACATTTTTAGTCATGAGCATTGCTTTGCAGCTTTCTTTTTCTTCATTGAAATAAGCCATTGTTCTTGTACCTGTGGCTATGCTATTATCTATTGTTGTGAGCTAGCTATCTCATCTTTCAGTTTTAATTCCATGGGTTCAAAAAAAATCATTCATTAGTTTCATGTATTCAGTACTGAACTTAATGTTCAGCAACCACCATCTTTGTAAAAGTTCTAGATGTGATTTTCCATTTAAAAATATGTAACCCCCTTTTTAGTACAACTATAATCAGGGAAATGGGGATATTTTAGGTATTTACATTTAGGCCAGTGTGTCTTTTACCCCTGAAAATCATCCTGGCACATCTTTCATTAACCCTTGGTTGTATGATAGCATCAGACTCTATTGCACTGCCCTGCTGCCTGTTGATGTGTTTCTTGTGAGACATGTAAAGTACATCAGTGTAAATCTCCTACCATTTTCTTTTAAATTGCAAATGCTGTTATTCTTGTAACTTTCTAAGTCCGTAAGAGTCATATTTAAAATCTGTCTCTATTTTTGGGCCTTTCTCCCTCCATTATTATACACTTTGTCCAGATTTCTTCTGCTAAAAAGTTGAAAGGTATGATTGCCAGTTAAAAGTTCTTCCTATCCTGTCAAGCTAATTCAATTCAGATGACAAATGATTGCAAAAAGAGTTATCATTTTTTATAATAGGTCTGTCTAGCACCTTGTATAACAGAAACAGGACGAGAGTCTTCCTAAATATTATTTCATTTAATGTTATGTATACAGACATAAATTAATTTCTGTTATGTTACCAGCATTAATAGTAAAATAAAATTTGTTGTCCATAATTATGCCTATGTCTTTATAGGTTAACACACTTTCCAAAATTACATGCTTTTCTGTATAATCTTGTATGTTATTTTTGCCATAGTGCATTACAGAGAATGTAGAGCTATTACACTTTAAACCATTGATACTAGACTAAGCTTATAACTGGTCCACAAAGCTCTACATGCTGTGGTGGCCTTTTTGAGTTCCTAGTTTACAAACCATCTACAAATCTAGGACACCATGCAACTTTATTCCCAGCTCTTTGGGGCTCTTCTCATGTTATTTATGTCTGGGTAGAATGAGTTCTGCCGTTTAACCAGTCTGATATCCAGGATCCTACCATTAGACTGATTTATAGTTACTGTAACCTTTTTATTATTCTTGAATGTAGGATGTTGATGATAAAACTGAGAGGAAGACTAGAATTCAGTGTCATCATTTACACTGGAATACAACTAAGTAAGTCTGGCTGTACAAGGACAGCTGCATGTAAATTCATGCTGGTACTGGTCAAAGATGGCTTAATAACAAAGGCATAATTTTAAGAAAGATACCATCAAAACATTTCCCAGATGCAGAGGCAAGACTTATAAATCTGCAGCTAGTTACTTGGCATTTATCTCCTCCATTATGTGTTGGTAAAGCTTGGGAGAACTTTCTTAATGCTGCTGATGGCCAAACAAATAATAAAATACAAATAAAAAAGAATAGGTATTACATGTTCATTTGATATGGACCTGAAGTATAGTTTCCTTTAACCTTTATTAGAAGAACAAAAACCAAGACAAGGTCAAAAGATGAAAATAATTTTTCTAATTTCTACATGTCACCTACATTTTTAGCTGTAACTGAAGCATACATAAATTTTCACTGACAGGTTCACAAGCTCCTTGCTTTTTTGTTAAGTAATATTATTTGTAGAAGTTTTAGTCTGTTAAAAATGCAAGAGAAGTGCACCTTCTGGATTTATATAGATTATTTTCCAGCCACAATTTATGTCATGACTTATGATGTAAATTAAGTTCACTAAAAGCCCTACATGTTGCTTTGACTTTATTCTGGTTCATTTGCATAAGAAGCCATTTGTAAATCCTCCAATGATATATTTTCCTCATGTGCAATTTGTCAAAAACTAAAAACGCACTTTGTAAATCATCCAGTCATTTTGCACTACTTATTAAAGAATCAGAACAGAGTTTATAAATCTTACAGTGATGAATTTTTTTCTTGCATGGTTTGTCAAAAACTTAGACCAGAATTTGTAAATCCTGCAATGATGTTTTTCTTGCATATTTCGTTAAATAACAGAATACTTTTGTACAATAGTGATACAATTGCATGTAAAGTTATAAAAGCTTATCAGAGAGATTAAGCTTCAGCCAGTTATAATATTCCCTGGCTTATCACTTTCCCCATCTAAAATATTAAGTTCCAGCCTAATGAATTACAGTACAGTATATTTACCTGATGGCTAAGGTAAATAATAAGCTGACCCCTTAAGTGCATTTTACATTCTACATTGTCTAAATCACTATCTACCCTCTTAACTTTTCTTAGCCATCTGGGTCTTGCTGTCTTGATTGCTTTTGTGGATTCCCTCCCAACTATCTATTCTAGTAGACCATTTGTTGTGTCTACAACTCTCCTTATGAAGATATACTTGCAAGGATACAGGGAGTGGTTAGTCTGCACAATCTGCTCCTGATTTGTCCTTTCAGTTCATGATGATCCAATTATATCTCAACACAGTAAACGAACACAGGAAGGTGTCCACGGAACCAATAAACCAAAAAAAGAGACACCACTGGACCAAGGCAAACACCAATGAGTTCTCCAAATATCTTTTAGTTGAGTAGTTAAGATAACAGTCTAATGTAACAAAAAGTGCATGTAGCAAAATTTTTAACGCTTTATTGTAAATCCGTTTTCGTCGTCAACTTCATCAGAATGAACACAGAACATCCAGTTACTTCACATTATATACTGATTCTGATTGATATTAATTAAATGATCAAACCAATTAACACTTTTAAAACAATAATGAAAGGTAAAAACCATTTTAAAAAACACACAATTAAATAACAAACAGAATTCACTGACAAGTTTTTCTACTGTATAAAACAAATTACACTACCAACTGTGGTGTGCTTCTGAACCTTGTATTATATAAATTTATTAATTATATTTTGAATTTAAAATTTCAAGTTTTAAAGTTTAGCTGCTCTCATTTTTAATATTGGTGCCAGCGAAACCATTTCATTAAGACCAGGTAACTTGTTTGACTCCAAGACAACCTGCCAGTAAAGTTCCCTGAACTCCACCCTGGTCTCCCACATACCACCTCTGGCATCAATATTAACTACATCAAGCACAAAAAATTGGAAATTTGTTTTTGTACAAAGGCAAGAGTGTTTATACAATGCATTACTTTCTTTGGCTGTTCTAATCTCATACAAATGTTCATAAATGCGTTGTTTGAGTTTTCTTTCACTCTTGCCTATGTAAAATGAACCACAGAACATGCATACCACTAAATAAATAATACCACAGGTATTACAGTTGACAAATGAATTTAAAAACAATCTCCTATCTCTGTGCTTCAAATAGTAGCTCTCTCCTACTAGTAAATATTTACAGTAATTACATGCCCCACATTTAAATAAACCTTTTTTACTGTTATTTTTGTTAATTGACTTAATGGATTTCAAGTCCATATGCCCCATCTCAAGATGATTTTTTATTGTTCTCCCTTTTTTTGTATACAAACTTCAAAGTATCAAAAAAAATATTAGTTAAATCTGATATTCTGGAGAAATTTGACCATTCTTTCTCCATAATTTTTCTGACAAGACTAGATTGTCCATCAAAAGTAGTTACCAAACTATTACTATAGTTTTCAGTCCTCTGTTCTTTTGAAAAATAAATTGTCTCACTACCACGACCTAATATGGGGGCAAACCTGGAATTTCTAGCTAAATACACTTCTTTGGAAATTTCCTCTATTAGGTCTTCAGGATACCCTCTATTCCTGAATTGAACCCTTAACCACTCACATTCCTCCATAAAAACACTGTCTTCAGGACACATTCTCGAAATTTCTTTTTGTGAGAGGGGATGTGAGCTGCTAAAATGGGGGTACGAGTTTGAGAAGGTGTCCTTCCTGTATACCTTTGAAGCAAAATGGTTATCCTTTTTCTCTATGGAAATATCCAAATAGTTCAAGGTGTCAATATCAAACCTGTATGTAAATTTCAAAAAGGTTGTTGTATTATTGAGGTAATCTACCATGTCACAAAATGTTGTTTCATCTCCTGTCCATAGGAAACATAGGTCATCTAGAAATCGACCATAAAGAACCCAATTGTTCTTATATAAAGAATTCAATAAAAACTTGTTTTCCCAGTATGCCATGATAATGTTTACTTGTTGGTAATATTGTCCAGCAAAGTAAATATAATTATGTTTCAAGATGACTTCCATTAGTACCAATACTATTCTAAACTCATCATTGGTAAGTCCTCTGTATTCAACCAACATTTCTTCGAACCAATCCAAACCAGTATCATGAGGTATACTGATGAAGAGGTCTACTACGTCCATTGTTCCAAAGGACAATCCTTCTGAAAACAATGAATGTTCAAGTTTCCCAAGAAAATCCCATGAGTCTTTCAGGATATTTTTGTTGGTAGAAACAATGGGCTTTATTTTCTCATCTACATATTTAGCCAAGGGTGCTGTGACTGAGCCCTCTGCTGAAACTATTGCTCCCAATGGTGGATCACTGATATTTTTGTGAATTTTTGGAATACCAAAAATCACAGGCACCCTTGGCTTGTCAACATGCAGATATTTATAAGTTACTGTGTCTATGAGACCATCCAAAAGTAAATCATTCAATAGTAAATAAATCTTCTTATAAGCTATGTTGATCTCATTAAGAGACACTCTAGTATATTTGTCAGAACTATTAAGTATATCTAACATCTTAGCTTCATATAGTATCTGGTCCATAATCTTATCTTTACCAATAGAATCCAACGTGTTTTTCTCTTCTACCGTAAGGTTATAATTCACATAATTGTTTGTGAGAGTTTTCCTAAAATTGTGTTCTAGGACATTCTCTAAGTTTCTTAATTGAGGGTGTATGGGGGGGTTGAATATGCTTTTTCTCCTCAGGGCAGTAGTGGGAATAGAAGTATTTGTATTTTGAAAAATTAATTCCAGATTCTTCTTTCTAATAAACAGTTTCAGGTCTATAAGTAAATTAAAAATGTTAGTCTTACTAGTAGGTATAAACCCAAAACCCTTGGAAAACAAGTCAAATGTAACATCAGTAGGAGTAAATGAAGGAGAATAATTATAAATAGAAAAATCACCCCGGGTCCAATTAAACCCAGTATTCTTTATCTGATTCGTTAATTCCATTTGACTGGATTCCTCCCTTGAGGTCTCCTCTGGTATCCCTGGTAGTTTTTTGGGTTAGGGTCAGTGTTATATTTAGACCTAAGTCTTTCCGATCTCCTTAGTGGAGGAAATTCATTTTCATAGGTATCATTAACCAAAAACACCTCATCATTTTCTTGAATTCCAGTTTGGTACCAGTTAAATAGTGAGTTCTGTTTTTATCTATTTTATTATATTTCCTATTTTGTACTTTGAAACATTTGGCTTCAATATCTTTCAACACTTTAAAATATTTTAGTTTCTCCTCTTCGATAGTATATAAAAGGTCAGAAGTAAGGCTGTGATTAAGTTGTTATATTCTCACACTGAGTTTTTCAATTTCACAGTCATTATTCTTGATGAGCCAATAACAAATCATTGTGAAAATCACTGCCTTCCACAACATTATTAGGGTACTTACAAATTCTAAGTCCCTTAGGTATAATGTTTAACGACAGACAGTGTTTTAAGTAACAGTTATCCATTTGTAACATTTTCAATTTGTGTAAAAAATATTCAAAGTCCTCTAATCTTGTTTTATATGTCCCATTATTAACTAAAGTTGTCATATCCTTTTTAAAGTCATGTTTAGCAGTGAAAATATCAGCAAAAGTTTAGTGCCAGCATTTTCATTTAAAACAGACGAGCTTCCTTCATGTAATATTCTATCGAACAGTCTTGGTGTATCATTGAGGCTGTTCTGTGTTTCACTGTTATTCTCCGTGGTCTGTTTGCGAATAGTACGCTCCGTATCACTCCTCACTCTAAACTCCGCTTCCTGGTTGTCCAGTTCACCTAACTCTGAACTTCGTTGTGAGCTTCCTGAATTGGAACCGGAGTTGCCCAAAAGATCCATCCTTTTCACAAACTAGTAAACGAACACAGGAAGGTAATGAGAATGGAGAAAGAATGGTCAAATTTCTCCAGAATATCAGATTTAGTGTAGTAGTGTAATTTGTTTTATACAGTAGAAAAACTTTTCAGTGAATTCTGTTTGTTATTTAATTGTGTGTTTTTTAAAATGGTTTTTACCTTTCATTATTGTTTTAAAAGTGTTAATTGGTTTGATCATTTAATTAATATCAATCAGAATCAGTATATAATGTGAAGTAACTGGATGTTCTGTGTTCATTCTGATGAAGTTTTTACAATAATTTTGCTACATGCACTTTTTGTTACATTAGACTGTTATCTTAACTACTCAACTAAAAGATATTTGGAGAACTCATTGGTGTTTGCCTTGGTCCAGTGGTGTCTCTTTTTTTGGTTTATATCTCAACACAATCATAAGTATTCAGCATTTCTAATTAAAAAAATAAGATTTAAATATAAAAGCTAAAAGTAATAAATCACATCTGTGTCTATCTAAGATATTTCTTGGATAGACACAGGTATGATTATTGCCTTATTAAGTCATTTTTCCGAATAAAAGAATCATTTCTTAAATTTATTCTAAAGTTAATTAAGCTATTTTTCAGACGTCCATCACTTACCTTTGTTCATATAAAAGTAACATGTGCATCTATTGGGATAAAATAAACTTCTACGTTCATTTACTTTTCATGCCTGTTTCATATTTAACAACTACTGGTAATAATCTTTTTCTGTTGCACTTTAAAGTCTAAATATTATTATAGTAATAACAGAATAAATCACTAACAAAACAAATGTATTAACATGTGAAATGCTGTAAGATTATCATTGTCTTATTAAAGATGCTAAAATTAAATCATTCATAATAGATGTTTGTGCAGGCTGCACATGTCCCCATCGATGGAATGTCTGTGTCCTGGGAGGATCACTCCATGCTGAGAGAATGGCATACTTGTTGACCTCAAATAGTGGTTCATGCCATGGGTATATTGGCATGAATATAATGTTTGCAGTATGACCCTGCAGTAAGATATTTTCAGTCTGTATGTTCATATAATAACTTACTTAAGTATAATTTGTTATGTTGTCTAAACATGCACTGATATTTGGAAGCAGTTTTTATATAGAAGTGATTTTTTTTACAATAAGTGGCCGCTCAGTGTGGCAGCAATTCAGACACATGCCACATCCAAGTGTGGAAACTAGAGTAATTCCTTAGGCTGCATAACAAGCTAAGGGAGTTATAGCAATAGGGTAAAGAGCAATAATATTAAGATAAGGGCAGTTACAGATGCAAATGAGAGCAAACAATATGATCAAATGTGGCGTTAGTGGAGACAGACTGTATAAACACATATGAACTAGCAATTACACTAATAGATCTGTATATGCACAAGCCTCTACATGCTTAGTCTCTAGAGTGTCAGAGTGTTGCACACCATCAGCCTCAGTGGCACCTTGTCATCCATCCACATTTATCATACCTCCATGATACTGAAATTGTGGACCACGATGGTTGAGATTGCCATATGCAGGTGTGTGAGATGTATGGAGTAACTGCCCCTGTGGAAATCAAGGTGTGTGTGGCTTTAAGAATACTAACTATAAGGATGTTTCAGTGACCAATGGGAACACATTGGATATAATGATATGGCAGTCTATGACTTTGAAAGGCCTCCTTAAATATCTAAATGTTCTGAGATAATGTTCCCCGATTATGATAAGCCTTTCTAAATTCCCCCCATAGTCAAAGTGGTTGTAATGAATGACTGTCTGTCTGTGTGTGTGTGTGTGGGGGGGGTTACAACTGGTTGCACTGCATAGCTATGAGAGCAAAATGCTGCAGATTTTACTGCAGCTTTATATTTATCATTATAGACTGTTTTCATTGAGGTTATGTAGAACAAATGACACATAGCTCACAGACTCAGTGTGCCACTCAACCACAGCCAATAAGGGAAAACAATGTATCCAACACACTAGTCATAGGTGACTCTATAGTCGGGCACACTGATGTCACACTCACCAGGCTAAACAAGGAGAAGGTTACTGTCAGCTGCCTGTCAGTTGCCAGGATCCGCCACATAACCCACGCACTCAGGTCACTCCACAAGTACAAATATGGCTCTGTCATTGTCCATGTTGGCGTGAATGACCTGAGACATACCTCCCTGGACTACATGAAAAGAGACATGAAACCAACCAATTACTGATCTTGTAGCCCAGGCAGGTATGACCCTAACCCTGAGTAGCATTCTGCCATCACCCAGAATGATACTGCAGTACAAGGACAAAATGATTGACTTCAACAATTGGCTAAGCTTCTGGTGTCATTCTAAGGGGATCCAGTATCTGTCTGCCTGGGATGACATGGTCGACAGACCATGATGCTTTGCCACAGATGGCCTGCACCTGTCGCCCCTGGGATTCCGGATACTGGCTAAGGCTCTTGCTGCCCCATACTGCCTTTTTTAGGCAGGGTTCAAATAACAAATTCACCACCAGAAATGGAACAGGCAAGCAAAAACTGAGGGTAATGCTACTCAATGCTAGAGGTCTAAATCTCAAAATGCACTCACTCAGGGCACTCCTTAAAATGGAGAACATCGATATCTGTGTAGTGACTGAGACCTGGTTCAAGGCTCCAGAGATCACCCCTGCACTACCAGGCTATAACTCATACCACACTTTTCGGCCATGTAACCTGGACCGAAACACCAAAGGCGGAGGTGTGTCCATATTCATTAAGGATATCTACACCTCCAGGCTAGTTGCTCAGCATAATGCATCTGAGGTTATCCAAGTGCAACTAACTCTTGGCAAAACTGCAATCCAAATTGTAGCTTGCTACAGATCCCCCACCATGCCCCAGGATTCCTACTCCTCTTTTCTTGATATACTGGAAAATATTAGGGTTCAACCAAATACCCTAATAATGGGTGACTTCAACTACCCCACCATTAACTGAGAAAACTACTTGTGTGCCAACTCCTTAGCTCAACGCTTTCTGGAATTCATAAACTCTATGCCCTAGATCAACTTATCCACACCCCCACCAGGGGCAACAATATCTTAGACCTAGTCATTACCAACATGAGTGACCGGTGTTCCACACCTGAAGTCAACTCCTCGTTGGTTCAAACCGACCATAGGCTAATAACCCTTGATATCCACATCCCGCCCCCACCCCCCATTAAGGAAACCACAGTAAAAAAATTCTCCAAAGCCAACTTCATGCTTCTTAAGACAGAAGTGGTGAACTTCATGACACCCATGCAGATGGACATTACAGTTACAACTGCTAAATCCTACACAAATGCACTCTATAAGCTCTTACACGAGTGCATGGATCATGCTATCCCAAACAGAACCAAGATGCTATCCTCCAAAAAAGGAAGCCAATCTGGTGGTCCCCTGCCATAAACAAACTGTACAACAGAAGGAAGAAACTTTTTCAAAACAGAGTAAAATCCCATGAGTGGAGGAGCTCCCTGGTCAGCCTCAGTAAGAAACTGAGATCCCTTATAAAATCCACCAAAGCTAGCTATGAAAACAAAATCGCCACTAATTCCAAGGACAACCCCAAAGCATTCTATAGCTATGTCAAGAACCTTGATGGCAACACCCAAATCTGCTCTGAGTTACAGCACAAAGGCACGAAAATTACAGAACCAACTGATATTGCCAACATCCTGGCAGATAGGTTCAGTGCTAACTTTACCCTCCTCATACCCACTAAAGGGCCCATATCTATACAGGAAGAATGCAGAATCCCTGTAATCACAACTACGCAGGTAAAAGTTGCACTCTCTAAAGCCAAAAACACAGCATCCATGGGACTGGACAACATCCCAGGCTGCATTTTACACGAACTTCAGAACGAACTGGCTCCCCACTTAAGCACCATGTTCAATAATAGCCTTGCATCATGCTTTGTGCCCACTGAATGGTGCACAGCAACAGTTATCCCACTCCACAAAGGAGGAGCCACTACTGATCCCGGGAACTATCGACCTATTAGACTGACGAGCCTGGTCTGCAAGGCCATGGAAAGTATCATCATGGAACTCATAAACAAAGAGATTGGTAACCTCCAAACTCTGGATCCCACCCAGTTCGGGTTTGTGAAAGGCAGATCATGCCTCCTGAACCTGATCAACTTCTTTGAGGCAGTCACCAAAGCTGTAGATGAGGGTAAGGTGGTTCACACAGCCTATCTTGACCACGCCAAGGCTTTTGATACCATCCCCCATTTTAGAATTATATCTAAACTCACTAAACTAGGTATAAATCTCTACATCACAAGATGGGTTGCCAACTGGGTCACTGACAGAACCCACACTGTAAATGTTGCAGACTCCAAATCTGACCTCAAAGCAGTGATAAGTAGAGTACCACAGGGATCCATCCTAGGACCTCTCCTGTTTGGTATCTACTTCTCTGAACTACAGGCTATCACAGAAGGCCTCTGGCTAATGAAGTTTGCAGATGACTGCAAACTAGGAGTCATAGTCAAGTCCCCAAATGATGTGGACATCCTACAGAAGGGCCTTGCTGAGATGGATGCCTGGTGTCAGAGCCATGGCCTCAAGCTCAATGCCAAAAAGTGCAGTGTCATCCCTTTTGGTAAAAACTCTGTACCCATGAACTACCACATAGGCAGCAATCTACTTAACACTGAATGCATGATAAGAGACCTTGGGACCCAGGTGGACAGTAGTCTCTCCTTTGATAGTCACATCACCACAGTAGTCAGGAAGTCCTTCTATGTGGCACACCTCATTATAAAAGGGTTCTCATCCAGGAAAAAAGAGGTCATTGTTCCCCTCTAACCAACACTCATTAGACCCATTATAGAGTACAAAGCCCCTTTTGGAATGTACCTCACAAGACATCTGCAGCAGCTGGAAAGGCCACAGAAGTACCTCACAAAGAGGATTACTGGCCTCAAACAAATGCCCTACACTGACCGCCTCAAAAAACTCCAGCTTTACTCTGTAGCATATTGCCTACTCTGAGGAGATCTCTGCCTAACATATAAAGTTATGTCAAACCCAGAACTGTTGGACATGCTACACCTTAAGAAATCCCAATCCCTCCAAGCTACACACTCTAGGGACCTAAACTTTGTCACCACAATAAACAGGACATGCTGGAAGGATAGATTCCTGTCCCAGAGACTTCCCATACTCTGGAACAGGCTACCCATCTATGTCAAGCAAAGTTCTTCATTAGCACTCTTCAAGAAAAATCTTGATGAGTAGATGGGAAATAGGAAATACACCCCGAGTATCACTTCTGTGTCTCTGCTCGACAGTGGCACAGGAAAATAACTTTCTTGGGTGGCGTAAGCCAGGGAACCTTGTTGGCTAGGCTTACATAGGCCCTAGGGCCAATAGCCTAGTACCTACCTATGAACCTATGTGATTATTATTTACATTACAACAATGGCTTTGAGTGTCTCCTTAAAAAAGACCTCATTCCATTGGAAGTAAATTCTTTTCCTAGGTAAGAGCATATTGTATACCTCTACTGTTTTGCTGAACACTAGATGATTGCTGGAAGTATTTGTTAGGATAAAAAAGATAATGGGTTACTCAGATGTGGCTGTTTTGATTGGTTCTTTTTATTTTTGGGCATGCCTTAAGAGAAGTGGCATGCCTGCTTTTATAAGCATTGATTAGTTCCAAGGTATTCACTGCTCTGGTCTGACATTTTTCTTTGTAGGCAGTTTCCCCTTGTACTTGTGATGCATAATATACATTATAAACAAAGGATATAAGTAGTCTGACCATATAGCTTTAGTGATATAATTATAAGGTTAACACATAATATTTATGAACCAACAGCTTTAGTCTCTTCACTAAATGGTTGGTTTGATCACTTTGCAGAGTACAGTATTTTTTTATTGAGTTGTCTTTATGACTCAGACAGATTTCTGCTGAAATATACAACTGTCCTGTAATTGAAATTTGTCCTCCACACTATTTTGAGTAATAGCTGGTATAATACATTATGGGTTGAGAAAGCTGCACAGGATTATTTACACTGCCAAATCACCAGCTAAGCACTTTCGTACATTAGGGCATTATATAAAGCACTGTACTTCTACATTTCTTATGTATACAAATAACTATTATTGCAACACAGATATCAAAGATTATGATCAGGTATCAGATCATAACCAACTTTTTATGTGTTCAAGACATGGATGCCTAGAAATCCACCATGAGAGTAAGCTAAAACTACTATTAGTTAAGAGACACTAAGGATGTCATAACTGAATAGACACCAGGTAGATTTAGCTAATGTTAGAGCTGGAGAAAAGGGAGGAGATGAGTGCTACGTTTTCTTACCAGTCCTTTACTCCAATATTATACAACCTCAGAATGAATATTATTTAGTCTGGCCCCAGCTTCCATGGGTATATCAGGGCTTGATCCCATTGGGAAAAACATTATTTTATAACATTAGGAGTGCAACTTCTTTGAATTTCAACCTACCAAGATTTTAGGCATTTTAGATATTCTTAACTGCAATTTAATTAAATGAGACAAAACTATTTGGTAACTCCCATCTATCCATATATACATACATATCTCTCTCTATAGATAGATAGATAGATAGATAGATAGATAGATAGATAGATAGATAGATAGATAGATATGTATGGGAACCAGCCCTTTGGTCAAACATTCAGAATACTGAACATTTATAATACTGGCACAAGCAATCAAATTGTCATCAGATGACAGAATGCGGGCACCACTTTGTGGCGATCACGTTTCGAGGGGGGGGGTTGGGAATTTGCCCTTGTCCCACAAATCCCACAGCTATTCAGTCTTGATGTTGGTATACCTAAGTAGCAGGGGTATTGTTTATTTCTATTTTTTTAGTCTTTTGAGTTTCAATCTTTTCAGATAGCTAGGTTTGATTTTGTGATTGTTTGACTTAAGGTACTTAAGGTAGAACACACGCACAGGTGCACACACACACACACACACACACACACACACACACACACACACACACACACACACACACACACACACACACACACACACGTGTATGTGTGTTTGAGTGTGCAGGTATATAAACCACAGACTAACAAAGGGATTGTTTTGCACTCACAGAGTTCATAAAAAGTAATGCACTGCATCACAAAAATAATAACTTCTAGCACACCATTGTGAACTACAAATGTTTATTTAACTATAGCACCTTTATAAGTTTTGCCCAAATGATTTGTCAGTGAATGAACCCAGTTGTACTTGTTTTGTCTTAGTTTATTGTGATCATTTCCACCACTGAATAACCTTCATCCCAGTTCAATAAAATATAACAATAGTAATAATAAAATAAATTATTATATTGGAATTTAAACTCCCTACTGCAAAGTAAAAATATAGTATTGCTTAGCAAATAAGTTAGAATTCTACTTAATCCAGCTTGATATATAATAGTTACTTAGATGGGTTCACAGCACAATCATCTATTATCCCCTAGTGCAATAAGTAAAATTCATTCCTATCTTGAAAAATATATTTCTTTTTTGATATAGTTATTTAAGCCTAAATGAAGAGACCTCCTGTAGTGGCAATGCAGTATTCTTCATTCTTCTCCAAGATATTTTGTCAGTTTTTCTCTTTCATGTCCAATGTATTTTGCGAGCCTGCCTCAACTCTTCCATTAAGTACAAATCTGTCAGTACCAATTAATAAAATGTTGATTGGGGATGAAAGAATGTTTATATAAAATGTTTCTTTCTTGGGGGGATTTCATGTCATGGAAATGCACACTAATCCTTTCTTTATGCATTCTAGATATTCTGTCTAGGATTTCACTCATTGTTTATCATTTGTCACATCCAAAAGGTTTATAGTACAGAACACAGCTTTCAAGGCAAACTGTCTACCAAATTCATTGCATGTAGCCTTGTCTACCAAATTCATTGCATGTAAGTATGTAACAAAGTGTGCAAGTTCATGAGTCTCCCCTCTACACCACCTAGAAAGCATGTGAAAAAATATCATCCACGTCAATATTATCCAAATATATAATGTTATTTCTATTATACATGTCTCTTATCTCCAAATGTCCCATGAAAGATTTGCATTTAAGGGGTAAGCACCTTCCCCCATAGGTGTTCCTTTTAATTGAAAGTAAAGTTCTTTCTTACAATAAAGTACATGTTTTTATAATAACCAAGTCACTTAGCTGAATGAGAGAAAACATTACATTTAAATGTTTATAGGTCCATTTCTTGTAGTCAATAGCAGAAAGATTCATTCCAAATTATGCTATATTGTGTTGCCACAAATGTATAATTTTTTGATTGTTGTTTAAAGTTCAGGACTGCAGTATCTTGGAAAATTTGCGTTTATGTCAGGTGTGGACAGCCACAATGACTACCAAAGTGAAAAATACTACAATAACAGCAGTAACAACACAGTAAAGAAAAGTGTGCTGAGTGCAACATTACAACAATTATTTGCAGAATGAAATAATGCAGGGAGAGGGTAAACAGCAAGAACAACTAGAAGAAAAGGTATACTGAGCAGGGAAAGTGTCCTGATGAGAATGTGCACATACAAAAATGATAGGAATGAATAAAGAGGAAGCGGGCATGATACATATGGAAATGCCCCAATATAAGATATGTCAATGTATGTACACCTCTGGGACAAGTCAGTAACATAAGATTATGCAGATATATAAATAGCATAGTATACACTGCTGTTTACGCCTCCTGAGCAAGTATATTACTATATAAACATAATTTCTTAGTGTGATGTTCTATGTCAATAATATGTTTAATCACCCACATCTTAACATTTGCCACAGTTATAAGTTCACATGGAGATATTTTGAATACTGGACAAATAACAGCATTTGAAGTGACATCCTCACAGCTATGAGATATTTATCTAACCTTGTTCTGCTTGTCATAAGCCTTTTGTCCCTTTACTACCATATCACACACGTCATGCTACAGAGCATGGCAGGTTAATAATGAGAGCATGCAAAAACATGTCCATGAATGTTCCATTACACCAAACATTGTTATATGTATCAGAAATAAAACTAGTCCAGCGGAGTTAATGCTCAGCAGAATAGCAAACAGCAAAGACAAAAATTAAGCAAACAGCTACTGAGCAATGCAATGGGGGGTACCAATAGAAATGATCTCCAAGAATCACCAGTTTGTGCTCGGTATTGAGAAATAATAGTCCAAGTATACACGCAATAAATTTTATTTGTTGAGACAGGTTAGCGCTTTCGCAATAGCTTCATCAGACCTTCAATGACATAACCCATTCCAGGCCAATTATTTAAATACATACAAAGGCGCCAAAAACCTTCAAGCTCATTAAAGCTATAGCACACATTAAAAGTGCATAAAACAAACATAATGATAAAAACAAACACAGAATCTGTGCACAATTAAAATGCAACAATAGAAGCAAAAAACAAGTCATCTAAAACATATAAAAATATATACATAAAAAATGGAGAAACATATAAAGATGCAGATGGGGAATGCACATTTAAGTCATATCAGATTGAGACATCTGTGTATAAAACACATACTATCATCACTTATTCTTTAACTTCCTAGATTTTAATAGGGGGCGTAGGGGGACCTTCCCATTCAAGCCTGGTATCAGATCGGCCCTAAACTTAATTATCCAATGTATCTCTGGTCTCTGTGTAGTTCTTAATGTCCCTCTCCTATGTGTCCTGGAAATCTGTTCCAGGACCCTAAACCTGAACTGATGTGCTATACCTCCTCCTTAATGTGTTTTGCCAATGCGTTATGTAAATTGCCCTTCCTTGTATGGTACACATGCTCCTAATTCTATCTCTCAGTACTGATTGGTTTTGCCTACATAGTAGGCTGAACATGACGTACATGAGGCGAGATAGACCACATCCTTCGACATACAATTGCCTCTAGTCCGAATATGGAATACACCCTGTCCATACGGATAAACAAAGGTTGGATCAGTTAATATGTAGGAACAAAAATTGCACCTATTACAAGCTGTCATAAAGGGTCCTGACTGAATAGTAGATGTATTGAGTTCTTTGGGATAGCAGAGCAACCTCTTGAGATTCTTTTTGTTTCGATATACAAATTTTGGTCTTTCACCTGCCAGACTATTAATGGTGGGATCTACAGACAGGATATGCCAATGTTTAGAGACAATGTCCTTAACGGGTCCAATGTCTCTAGTATAATAAATGGGAAAGATGATATTATTCTCCGTATGAAAACAATCTCTACTCCTGTTGACCCTCATCTCATCTGTATACAGTTCCATTGCCCCCTCTGAGAAGTATGGTTTGGCTCTATCTTCCCTAAGACTATGAACGCCATCCATTCCTCTGGTAATATCCAAACTGCTATAACCTCTTTCCTCAAACCTCATACCCAGATCTTCCAACTCTCTTTCCAAGTTAACATCCCCAGGAGTGTATCTGGACATCCGCATGGATTGTCCTTTCACAATGTTGTTATAAACAAAACCTGGGTGCATACTGGAACGATGAAGTAGTGTGTTCCTGTGACAGGTCTTGCGATACACTCCTGTGTTGATGATCCCACCTGGTAATTTATCCACATAAATATCCAAAAATGGAATGGTGGTGTATGACCATTTCATGGTGAAACACAGGAATGTATTGGAGGTGTTGATCCATTCATGGAAATGCTTCAGCTGTTCTGGTGTACCCCTCCAGACAAAGAAGAGATCATCCACAAAGCGCCTATAAAACGGGATGAACTCCTTGAAAAACTCATTCTGGAAAAGATGGCAGTACTCCCATTCAGCCATGACCAGATTGGCGTAGCTGTTCGCACATGAAGTGCCCATAGCTACGCCATCTCGTTGTAGAAAAATCTTGTCATGGAAACAGAAGAGGTTGGATTCCAAGATGATTCTCAGCAATAGAACGATCAATTCAATGTCATAATCTAAGGGGATGGTGGATCTCCTCAAATAGGCATCAATCATCTCTGTACCCGCTGATTCGGTATAACGGTAAAAGGGACTGGACATCCATGGTTACCCAGACGAGATCTGCGACATCAGGACAGTCTTGGATGTACTGATACAGATCTAGTAAAAACTGCCTGGTGTCCCTAAGGATGAAAGAGTTGGCATCAACTAGAGGTCTGAGTTGAGCTTCCACGAACAATGAAAGAGGTTCAGTGGACCATCCCCTCCCAGCAACAATAGGTCTCATGGGGGGATGGCATCGATCTTTGTGGACCTTGGGTAGGCACTGAATAATAGGAATCAAAGGATGGAGAACATAAAAATAATCAAATAGGGCCTGATCAATGGCTCCTTCGTTCAGGAGACCAAGGAGTGTAGAATGTATGGTGTAAATGATGATATCAACCTCTCTATTGGTAATGGAGGCATAAAACCTGTCATCAGCCAACATCTGTAACATATCATGACTGTACCTATCTGTGTCAAAGACCACCACGCCACCACCCTTGTCCGCTGGTCGACCACGCCACCACCCTTGTCCGCTGGTCGAATGACAATCTCACGATTGTGGCAAAGGGAATGCAAAGCTACTCGTTGTCGGTAGTTAAGATTGTATCTCCTATTTCTACTAACAGACCCTTTCTGATTCATTTTATAAATGTCATCTTCCACCAGCTTACTATATGCAGCCACAAGGGGATGTGTCGGGGGGATAAATGTACTAGGTATCCTAAAAGCGGTATCATGCAAAGTAGTACCTGCATTCTCTTTGAAGAATATCTTCAGGGATAAGTTCCCAGAGAAACAGCCCAATCGGACCATCAAGAAAATGTGGGAGGTGAAACAGTAGGTATTGTTTTTAATTTATCTAGTCATATTTTAAGTGACTATGAGACAGAAGTCCTCTCCAGAGGCCTTACCTTTATTCCCACGATAGATAGTAGGTATGAAGAAACGTTAAAGGATTTTAAATTATTTATTAGGAACTTATCCCTGAAGATATTCTTCAAAGAGAATGCAGGTACTACTTTGCATGATACCGCTTTTAGGATACCTAGTACTTTTATCCCCCCGACACATCCCCTTGTGGCTGCATATAGTAAGCTGGTGGAAGATGACATTTATAAAATGAATCAGAAAGGGTCTGTTAGTAGAAATAGGAGATACAATCTTAACTACCGACAACGAGTAGCTTTGCATTCCCTTTGTCACAATCGTGAGATTGTCATTCGACCAGCGGACAAGGGTGGTGGCGTGGTGGTCTTTGACACAGATAGGTACAGTCATGATATGTTACAGATGTTGGCTGATGACAGGTTTTATGCCTCCATTACCAATAGAGAGGTTGATATCATCATTTACACCATACATTCTACACTCCTTGGTCTCCTGAACGAAGGAGCCATTGATCAGGCCCTATTTGATTATTTTTATGTTCTCCATCCTTTGATTCCTATTATTCAGGGCCTACCCAAGGTCCACAAAGATCGATGCCATCCCCCCATGAGACCTATTGTTGCTGGGAGGGGATGGTCCACTGAACCTCTTTCATTGTTCGTGGAAGCTCAACTCAGACCTCTAGTTGATGCCAACTCTTTCATCCTTAGGGACACCAGGCAGTTTTTACTAGATCTGTATCAGTACATCCAAGACTGTCCTGATGTCGCAGATCTCATCTGGGTAACCATGGATGTCCAGTCCCTTTTTACCGTTATACCGAATCAACGGGGTACAGAGATGATTGATGCCTATTTGAGGAGATCCACCATCCCCTTAGATTATGACATTGAATTGATCGTTCTATTGCTGAGAATCATCTTGGAATCCAACCTCTTCTGTTTCCATGACAAGATTTTTCTACAACGAGATGGCGTAGCTATGGGCACTTCATGTGCGAACAGCTACGCCAATCTGGTCATGGCTGAATGGGAGTACTGCCATCTTTTCCAGAATGAGTTTTTCAAGGAGTTCATCCCGTTTTATAGGCGCTTTGTGGATGATCTCTTCTTTGTCTGGAGGGGTACACCAGAACAGCTGAAGCATTTCCATGAATGGATCAACACCTCCAATACATTCCTGTGTTTCACCATGGAATGGTCATACACCACCATTCCATTTTTGGATATTTATGTGGATAAATCACCAGGTGGGATCATCAACACAGGAGTGTATTGCAAGACCTGTCACAGGAACACACTACTTCATCGTTCCAGTATGCACCCAGGTTTTGTTTATAACAACATTGTGAAAGGACAATCCATGCGGATGTCCAGATACACTCCTGGGGATGTTAACTTGGAAAGAGAGTTGGAAGATCTGAGTATGAGGTTTGAGGAAAGAGGTTATAGCAGTTTGGATATTACCAGAGGAATGGATGGCGTTCATAGTCTTAGGGAAGATAGAGCCAAACCATACTTCTCAGAGGGGGCAATGGAACTGTATACAGATGAGATGAGGGTCAACAGGAGTAGAGATTGTTTTCATACGGAGAATAATATCATCTTTCCCATTTATTATACTAGAGACATTGGACCCGTTAAGGACATTGTCTCTAAACATTGGCATATCCTGTCTGTAGATCCCATCATTAATAGTCTGGCAGGTGAAAGACCAAAATTTGTATATCGAAACAAGAAGAATCTCAAGAGGTTGCTCTGCTATCCCAAAGAACTCAATACATCTACTATTCAGTCAGGACCCTTTATGACAGCTTGTAATAGGTGCAATTTTTGTTCCTACATATTAACTGATCCAACCTTTGTTTATCCGTATGGACAGGGTGTATTCCATATTCGGACTAGAGGCAATTGTATGTCGAAGGATGTGGTCTATCTCGCCTCATGTACGTCATGTTCAGCCTACTATGTAGGCAAAACCAATCGAGTACTGAGAGATAGAATTAGGGAGCATGTGTACCATACAAGGAAGGGCAATTTACATAACGCATTGGCAAAACACATTAAGGAGGAGGGTATAGCACATCAGTTCAGGTTTAGGGTCCTGGAACAGATTTCCAGGACACATAGGAGAGGGGACATTAAGAACTACACAGAGACCAGAGAGATACATTGGATAATTAAGTTTAGGGCCGATCTGATACCAGGCTTGAATGGGAAGGTCCCCCTACGCCCCCTATTAAAATCTAGGAAGTTAAAGAATAAGTGATGATAGTATGTGTTTTATACACAGATGTCTCAATCTGATATGACTTAAATGTGCATTCCCCATCTGCATCTTTATATGTTTCTCCATTTTTTATGTATATATTTTTATATGTTTTAGATGACTTGTTTTTTGCTTCTATTGTTGCATTTTAATTGTGCACAGATTCTGTGTTTGTTTTTATCATTATGTTTGTTTTATGCACTTTTAATGTGTGCTATAGCTTTAATGAGCTTGAAGGTTTTTGGCGCCTTTGTATGTATTTAAATAATTGGCCTGGAATGGGTTATGTCATTGAAGGTCTGATGAAGCTATTGCGAAAGCGCTAACCTGTCTCAACAAATAAAATTTATTGCGTGTATACTTGGACTATTATTTCTCAATACCGAGCACAAACTGGTGATTCTTGGAGATCATTTCTATTGGTACCCCCCATTGCATTGCTCAGTAGCTGTTTGCTTAATTTTTGTCATTGTTATATGTATGTCCATTTCTCCTTGTGTTCACCCCTTCACTTCCAGCCCTCTTTATGTGTGTGCCTCTATTAGGCTTATGGATGTAAAGGTCATCTCATGGTTTCTGCGTACTGTCCTAACTCTGATGATGGATATTACCAACATGCTACCTTGACTTGATAGGCTATCATTGCTTCTGTAGCGTGCAAGGTTTCAACATCTACTGTAGGAATCCTTTTGTGCCATGTTCAGGTGATGATCAGATGTATAAACATACATTTGCATGTTTATAACCCAGCAGGGGATGCTGTTAAGAACTGTTTTCAGAGGTCTCTTTCCTGTGTATCAGTTGCCTATCCATCTGTCTACCCCTTCTCCTACATTAGTATGATACATTTGCCTATCAAGTAAACTGTAAGGTGTCCCACAACTGATATAACCATCAAAAATCAATTCCCACATCCTCTTCAAACGGATGTAGATGAATGTTCATAGGTTAGTACTAGGCTAACTGCCCTTGCAAGCCATTTTAAGCTTAGCCAATTATCCCTTGTGAGACTCAAACTCTGCACCTTGTGTTTGTAAGGCAAACACCTTAACCATTAGGCCACCCTCCCAATGTACTAATTGTTGTCACTCTATATCTCCTCTAGCCTTATCTCATGCAATTCATGCTACAAAACAGGACAGAATTCTGATTGAGAAGACATGTCACACCAACACACCATTAGGGTGTTCATGAATGTGCCAGGACAGTAACTCCTATGTCCCCTACAGCCCTGTGTCTAAAAATGTTCATCTAATTTGATGTGGAAACTGTCCTTACTGTGAAGAAGCATACTGTAAACACTTTTCAGGATACCCACCCCTACACAAATAGCATATCTGTTGATTCATACTAATCATTTCAAAAGAAGTACCACCCCTTGTCATTTGTAGCAAGCTGTACACATAAGTAACTTGTGACTTGCAGTGAGGCCTGTAAAACAGCTAACTGTTGTAGAAGTGTATTCTCAAGTAAGCATTACTGATACAATTTGGGCAAGACACATACTTTAGTATAGTCATTAAAAGTCACATTTGCAGTCCTGATCAAATGTACAAAAAAAAGATGATATCTGGATTTGAATCCTGGTTCATCTTTGGTCTGACCAGAAGCTCACTGATTATACACCCTGTGCCACAGAGAAAGATAAGCAAAGGGTGCATTTTCCATACTTGTACTGTCCAGAGTGCTGACAGCTGTGCATTGCAACTGAGCCTACTGGCATGAAGGAAGGCATACTACATTAAAATTTTTTGTTTTCCTTAAGTAGAGAAGCATATCTGCTTGGCGCTTAATATTGTGCAACCAGGAAGACAAGGCCAATGTTTATTTATGTAATAAAACTGTGGCCCAGCATTTCAAAGATAGACTATAGCATACTCATCATACTAGCTACCAGCAATTTTTCACATAACGTACCTTGCAAGCCTGACATGAAACTAACATGACATTTACTAATAGATGTATTTTGTAGTTAACCTCAATCAGGTCAGCTACTGTATGTCCCTATTTGCACACAGTGTGGCAATGGGCACCAGTGGACACTGCTACTTCACTAGTCCAACCTGAATTACTGAAATTTGAACCATGCATGCACTAATACTTAGCCATAATCTATGCACATCAACTTCAAAGCAATGAACTTTGTGAAGAGCTGTTTAGCATGTCTAAAACTTGTTACTGGTCAGTAATTCTCCATTATATGGAAACACATTCATAAACACCTGAAAAGGGCAGTTACATGTGTGTTTGACTGAACACATACTTGCTGATATTCATGTGTGCCCTGTAGAAATACATTTGCAAATGCTGTATCAGTATTTGGGCCTTTGTTAAACAGACTCCAGAATTACACAGCCTAACTGCATTGTTATATTTGGTTTTGATTTATACTGACAGTGGACATTGGTCATGCATTAGCATATCCCATTAATATTGTCAGTAACTTGTATTAATGTGGACATACCTTCATCTGAATATGAAGACACATAACTCCAATATTTTACCACACACTTTCCCACTTGTGTGGTGTATATGTATGTGTGCCTCATCTACACAACACCCTGAAAAACAGGTACGCATCTGCCTCACTTTTGCAAAATGGATTCATAACAGCTTATTTGACCTAAGTTTACCTACGTCAGGCAGGGCTGCTTTAATCAAGTGTATCACATTTGGCACAATTAACTCCCACATCTGGTAGGCCACACAGAACTATTCTCTGGAATGCATACCACTAGGATTCAACAGTGCAGACTTCCCTGTTGGGTGTTCTACTGGATGCAAATATGATACATCTTTCGGTTTTGTACCAAGTAAATACACAGCTCAGTGACAACAAAGATGACATGGGTTTGATTCTTGCTGGGGGGGGATTGTGGCTTATGTGTCATGCAAACTTCTCAACTCTCCAAGATTGCCCCTGATTTCAACTACTAACACTGTCCCTCTTAATCTCTCCATAAAGTGGTCATTTTTGGGGAAGGGGGTGTGAATTCTCCTAATAAAATACTGACAATCATTACAGTTGTACATATCTGTTACTGCAGAACACGTATAATAATTGAAACGCATATTCTGTCAGTGCCACAGGTAATGGATGCAATATTTTAAAACTGTCCCTGATTGTGCCTATTTCTTTCTACATTTGTCCTGAAGTATGTTGGTATGTGTGCATGATTGATTGAGAGTTATGGTGACATGTCAGTCATATTCAAGCAAGTCATTTGCAGATCTTCAAAATAAACATATACTCCCTATTGTATATACTGTCCTTGCTAAGTGTCCTCTCCAGTGAGCCTGTCAGTGAAGTCATTTATCTCCACTGACATGTGTGACCATCAAACATATACTGTCATGTGTGTTCATATCATAATATACCTGCTCAGGAGGTATAAAGAGCAGTACATACTGTGCTATCTACATATGTGCATAGTGTTATGAGACTGGCTTGTATTGGAAGTGTACATACATTGACATATCCTATCTTGGGGATATTTCCAAATTTGCAATGCCCTCTTCCTCTTTATTTGTCCCTATCATTCATGTCTGTGCACATTTGCATCAGTGCAATTTCCCTGTCCAGTGTACCTTTCCTTGTTGTTGCCTTTGCCATTTATCTTCTCCCTCCATTTTCTCATTCTGCAAATAATTGTTTTAGTATACATTACACTCAATATGTTTTTCTTTACTGTGTTGTTATTGCTGTTATTGCAGTATTTTAAACCCTGGTAGTCACTGTGGTTGTCCACAAGGTTTTGCAGAGTGGGTTTACCCGTGGGTAAACTTGAATGCCTCTTTTTTCTGTGCTGTTGATGCTCTGTCCAGTAACACTTGCTGGCCATGAAACCTTGCTTGTATTCATGTAAGAGTGATGATCAGCATGAATATGTGATTAGCACTACTACTCATCATGCTAAAACATAAACTCTGCATAGGCTTCACTCAGTGTTTATCAAATCCCCAGGACTGGTTAATTTGTCTGTCTAGCTTGTTTGTGTTTTCAAAGTTATAGTTCAGCCTCTTTTTCATTTCTTACATTTTTGTCTCTCACCTTAATCAAGTATCTTGCTCTTATGGAAATACATCCTCTTGATGTTGTATACCAAGATCCTGATGTTAAACCATTTTTTTTAATTTTATTTATTTATTTATTTTGCATTCAAACAATTTCTGTTTCAAAACTTGCCATATTCCTTCTGCAGATTTTCCACTGAATGCATCTCTCCATTTAGTTTTACATAGTGACTGTTTTGCTTCCATATAATCCATTAATAACCTTCTATGCAGTGGTTTAAATTTCAGTTTGGCAAAATTATCTACCAGCACTTTAACCTGTATGATCCCATGATTGCTGCACATCAGTGGTAGTAAAACTTAACATGAAGTAACAGTCATTTCTTTAGAACACAAACAATGTCCATCTGTTCCATTCCCTTGTAGGCTTTTTTTACAATATGAAGCAATACTGTTTCTGAACATACCTAGAAAATATTTTCCTTACTAATGTTGAATTATTATTATTGTAGTTTGTTTCTATTAAATGTAAGTCGCTTGCCACTATTATTCTACCCTCTTGTGTTTCATGTGAGAAATGAATGAATTCATCTAGTTCATCAGCACTTGAGTTGGTGATCTCTTATACTACATCAATTGTTATATGTTCCAGTGATGTCTTTATTGTCACAGTTCTACAATCTATAGTATTGGTATTATCAGTGAACATGTAATAATCACAGGTCTAATAACAATCTTTAATCCCTATCAATACACCTTCACCTGATTTTTGGTTAGGATGACTGTTAAACAGTAAAAACATTTATACCCTGACTGAGCCAGTTTCCAGTCATTGTTCTTTAACGGTGTTTCACAAACAACAACAGTCTTGTGGGAACAAAACAAAATTTCCATTAAAAAATATTACTAATGCTCTTAGAATTAACAACCATCAAAGATGCAACAAATGTTACTGTCTGTGAACTGTTAATATTTTGACCTGGCAAAACATGTCTTATTTTTGTCAAATATTGCAATATATCTGCTGCAAACATTCTCTTTCCTGGTCTTGACAGGAATACATTGTTTAACATCTAAACAAATGTGTGCCCAAAAGTAGTTGTGGCTACCCTATACAATTTTTAAAATGGGCCATTTTTTCATGTAGGTATTTATCCAAAATATATTTTCATTCACAGTGACCTGACTCTCCTTTCTGCATGTGTTTTGTGAAAATTACATCCTAACACCTGTACAAGCTATGCTATCTAAGAGGGGAGTCAGTTCCCTACTAACAATAGGAGAGCCCTTGCAGATATCATTTGCACCACCATGAATAAAATCTATTCCATACTTACTTACATTAAGGCATTCTAAGCCTTTTCTCATAGGCTATATTTTTGCTCCTGGCAAGCATAAAACGAGTTGATGTTCATTATCTTATCTGCAGATTTAAGTAACACTTCCTCTAATAACTGAATCTCCAATTAAAAGTATATAATTTCTGAACAGATCTTAAGAGTCTTCAACTTCTAATTCAGACATATTTGCTTCATTAGTTGTTACAAAGGAAATAACTTATTTGCCATTACTTAATACAACTGTTTTTATTGCTTATTACAATTGCAGGCATACTGCTCTCATCCAGCTGGCTTTGTACTTCCACAGCTTGATCCATGTTGTTAACTTTAGTCTTTCTCCTCCTTTTTTCTTACAGCAATGTTCTTCAGTCAGGAAAGAGAACAAAACACCACCAATTCACAAACACTAAAGACTATGAAAAAAAAACAAAACATGAAGCTGGAACCACAAATGACTGTCCACCCTGGTTGATAAGTTAAGCGCTTTCTTTCATTTAATATCAACAAACTTCTTCAGAATTAACAGACAAGTTCTAACAACCATTTAAATGCAAAATAGTTAATTGATCATCCAATCAATTTCAATGAACCTTAATTAATAAATATTTACACTGAATCTGAACGGAACATACATAAATATGTATTCACCATCAACTCTAAACTATCTCTTAAATAACAACCTGCTTGTAGACTCTCAACATCATCTTCATCAACAATCTGCCCAATTCCTACCAACATCCACATGCATACAATATGCAGATGATCTGCAGCAGAAAATTGGTTTCACATCTCTGTCTCCCTGAAATCCCAAAAACCAAACTATCTAAATCCCCCCCATCTCTTTCTCTATAACATCCTGTAATGGCATATCAACACTAACTCAGCCCCTCCTTTTGTCCTAATTCTTAAGGGTAATCTTCAGAAACTGAATACTGCTCTGCACCACAGTATAGGCTACAGATTTGCCACTGGCTCTTTTCTTCCAAACTCACCCATTGCAAAAACTTAAAGAAACTCCCAAACCTTGAACTCCTAAACCTTATATACAAACAACAATCATCACCTTCAAAATTTTTCATTACCCTTCCAACATTCCAATACTAAATAATGTCATCACACCTTATAAGAATCTCATCAGGTGATTCTATTTGCAAACACACACTATCGGGTTCATACTGAACAAACTTCCCACTGAACTGACCTCCCTAACACATCACCTTTTTTTCAAAAACAGATAAAAACCACCTACTAATCCACTGGCTTTGCCCTTCATTCCCTTATCTCATATCCTATACTATACCTCACTCTCCTTTTAACTTTACTTTCTTAACATTCTTTACTACCTCTATACCTCCTTACCTTCTAACTTTTTTTTTTTTTTTAACTACTAACTACCTTCCTTTCACACTCTGTTAATTACAATTTGTCCTCTACCTTCTGACCAATGTGATTAATTTTTATACCTACACAGATATCCTTAACTCAACTGTATATTTTTTTGGGTGCCCTGCTCTCCTCCTCCACATGATGTGTGAACTTTGATTATAATCTTTACTGTAACCTAGTTAAGTTAGTCAAGACAAACTGTATTTTGTCCTTGTACATTTTTTGTTTTGTTTTTTTTGTTTTTTTTAAAAAGATTGATCTATTAGTAAAGTATTCCTCATGTATTGTTCGGCCTCTGCTGAAAATGGACATGTATCCAGCCAGACTAGCCCGGTTAACAAATGTAAAATAAAATAAAATAAATAAATAAATAAAAATAAAAGAAATATATACAATTTAAAAGATGTACAAGTGCAAACTGTTAATGTTACATTTACCCATAAATAAAAGAAGGGAACCTGATGTTAATAGTATAACCTATTATTTAAAAGGCACTTCACATTTAAAATGCCATTTAAACCAGAAGTCTGGTCAGCTTTCAAAAAAACTTGCCATTTTAACTCTTTGATCTCAAGAGCATTGTTATACTTTGTTATATAAGGTGACAGATAAATGAAATCCAATACAAAAAATACAGACTTCTTAAAGTTGGGACATTCTATAGCATATTTGGCTAAAGCATTATTAACATCTTTATTTTAATAGCCAAACAATGCTCATAAATTCTTTTATATAGTGCTCTTACAGTCTCTTACAGTTTTTCCTACATAAAAATTATGGCAAGTGGAACAGGATGCTAAATAAACTGTTCCACAGCTTTTACAGTTAAATCTACCCTTACTGGTCACCATTTTCTGAATATGAGGAAAAAATATATTCTTGGAAGAGTCAGTTAACCTACATTGCTTACAGTCATAACAGGGATACGTACCCACAGGTCCTCTAAGTCTTGTGTTCCTCTACTTCTAAGATAGACTTAACACTAGCTACATTTTTATAAATTAAGTTAGGGTGATCACCTAAAACTCTAATTAGGTCACTGTTACCCAAAATAACTTTCCAGTTGTTGGAAATTACCTGTTTAATCCTGTGGGAATCTAAACTAATGGGGACAGGAAAGGCACAGTCCATCTTTTTGCCTGTATTAACATTGTTCTTAGGAGTAAACCCACTTATTAAGATAGGTGGGAACTTTTCCATCCTGACAAATAGAATTTTCTCCAAAATGTTTTTTAACCTTTCACATGGATATCCCCTCTGAATAAACATTAATAAAAGCTTGTTAGTTTCAGACATAAAATTGTCATGGTCTGAAATGAGCCTGCTGAGATGTATAATTTGCCCTCGAACTAGGTTCAACTTCATAAACAGTGGATGTCCACTCTCAAAATGAAGAAAATTGTTGGTGTAAATGTCTTTCCTATACACCATACTTATAATTTTTTTTTCTTTGACATTCATAGTAATGTCCAAATCCAGGAAGTGCACGTTTGTGCCAACTTCAATTAATACAAACTTCAGTCCTAGCATATGTTTATTGCCATCCAAAAATTAATATAGTTCATCAGCAGAAGCATTCCAAATGAAAACCAAATCATCTATAAATCTCCTATATAAGGTGACATGCTTAAACCCTTCTAATTTAATCAGAAAGGACAGTTTCCAACAACTTAATACTAAATTGGCAAAAGCAGGTGCTACTTTTGTACCCATGGCCACCCCACAAGTTTGACGGTAAATCTTACTGTTAAACAAAAAGAAATTATTCCTTAAAACCAGATCTAATAGTAAACAGATGGACTGGACCATCACATCACTATAAGTAATATGTTCATCTAAAAAGCTTTTGATAGCTTCCACTCCCATTTTTTGGTCTATTGAAGTGTATAGAGAAACAACATCAACTGGGACTAATAAAGCAGGTGCTACTTTTGCACCCATGGCCACCCCACAAGTTTGACAGTAAATCTTACCGTTAAACAAAAATAAATTATTCCTTAAAACCAAATCTAATAGTAAACAGATGGACTGGACCATCACATCAGTATAGGTAGTATGTTCATCTAAAAAGTTTTTGACAGCTTCCACTCCCATTTTTGGCCTATTGAAGTGTATAGAGAAACAACATCAACTGTGACTAATAATGTTTCTGTACCCTTAAATGTATAGTTTTTTAATAGGTCCAGAAATTGCCATGAGTTTTTTAAAAAGTAAGGGGTCTTAACAACTAATGAGTTTAATAAATGATCTAAATAATGAGAAACAGTGACAGTTTTACTTTTCTTAGTAGAAACAATAGGTCTAAAGGGTGGGATGGTAGAATTCTTATGAATTTTCAGAATTCCAAACAGCACCCCTAATAAAGGTTCCGCAACATAAAGAAACTCATAGGTGACCACGTTAATGTAGTTTTTATTCAGTAATTCCATTAACTGGTTGTCTATGTTAGAAAAATTATTTCAAACCACATCCTTACTAACCATTTGATAATTCTTTTTGTCCCCTAACAGATCATTCATACAAGACTGATAGTCTGACACTTTCATAATAACCAACCCATTCCCTTTCTCCGCTTTCATAAATCAGTATTGTTGACTCTTTCCTAAATTTACCAACATCTCCATCTCTCTCCTATCCCAATAAATTCTTTTGCTTGTATATTTATTACTACAATTAGCCATGAGTGTTTTATAATTGTTACAAACACCCCTAAGGTCCTTTTCACACAACTCATTAAAGACATTTAGTATAGGCATCAATTTTGGATTAATACCGCTAGGTTTCTTACAATCAGTACTGTCCTTTTGTGCATCCCCATCAAACGCATAACTAAGGTTTAATTTCCTGAAATATAACTTCAGATCTAATATAGTGTCAGTTAATGGTCCCTTAACTGGGGGAACAAAATAAAAACCTTTTTTCCAGTACTTTTTGTTGAACCTCACTAAGAGTTAAATCGCTTAAATTATACATTTTACATAAGGGAATTACCTCTTTTGGTATTTCCCCTTCGTTTTGTTCCCCACATTCCCCTTCCCTTTCACCTTCCCTCCATTGCTGTTTGTTTCTGGTGAAGTGGAAGGAAAAGGGTTATTGGGGCCCTGAGACTTGTTCAAGTTGGTACTAGTGCCTTCTTCTGCATCACTCACATCACTAATGTTAATAACATCCTCAGTGTTTTGACTACTGTTATTTCTGTCACTATTATTAGTAACTCTTTTAAAGTTCATCCCTTGCTCATTGTTAGTATTATTACCAGATGAACCTATTTTAGTATTTAACACAAAAGCTGTATTATTTGCATAAGTCAATGAATCCCGTGCTAACTTGTTTCATTTTCTGCTAATTAAACTAGCCATATGTCTCTGAAGTTTGGGTTCAATGCTATCATATAAAGACTTAGATGAACCAGAATTAGCATAATTCACAATAGAATCATTCAAATCTTTAATTTCTTGTTTTAAACAATTAATGTGAACTAAATTGTGTTTAATCAGAGGCTTTAATGCTTCAACATCTGTGTTATTGTATGTAACATTAACAGTTTGTACTTATACATCCAACTGTATATATTTCTTTTATGCATGTTCACATTCAGTGTAAATATTTATTAATTGAGGTTCAGTGAAACTGATTGGATGATTAGTTAACTATTTTGTATTTAAATGGTTGTTAGAAATTGTCTGTTAGTTCTGAAGAAGTTTATTGATATTAAATGAAAGAACGTGCTTAACTTATCAACCAGTGTGGATAGTCATTTGTGGTTCCAGCTTCACGTTTTGTTTTTTCAATGTTCTTCAATCCTTTCATGCTCAGTTATGTTTTTTCTTTTTCACCTGCCCCTTGCAACTTTTTTTACCTTCTCTTTTGGAAAATGATGCCTTTCTGTAGACTGAAGGTTTTCTGATAGAACAATGTAATCATTTTCTGTAATCTGTGTCTGCATAATAAAACAGTAGCCTTTTTAGTATGTATTCTCTTTGCATTGTAGACATTAATAAAGTTCTTATACTTCCTTGTTATTGTTGTGAACTTATTCCATTCTTCCTTTTGTAATTTTCTTCTACATGCTCTGAATCCTCAGATTGCAGACTTCTTGTATCCTGAATTTCAAGGTTGTCATCAGTAGTATCATGTTTAATAAGAACTGGGTGATCTTTGCTGAAAAAGACAATTTCCTAAATGGCTTCTATTTGCCCTTTGTCTACCATCATTTATCTCATCACTCCAGATATTCTTATAGGTAACAATAGTTTTCCAGGTGTACAATTGCACTCATCATCAGTAAGTCTAAATTTACTAGTGATAATGGTAAGCAAATCATCCAGCTTTTGACTGAGAAACCAAAAGTCACCATTCTCCTCTGGTACAGGAATGCATTCTTCATTACTTTTTCTTGAATGAATAACATACTAAATACAGCACATATAATTTAAATGCCCTACAAGGACCCATTTAATTGTAAGGGAATTTACAATTCAGTGATCATCCCAGCATACTTACAATATATCTTAAGAGTACTATCTCTCACCTCCTCTTCTTAATGGCTCAGAATATGACAAAAAGGAAAAATAATCCAATAAAATCACAAACACTGTGTCCACGAACAGAAGAAAACAACTCGAGTAATTGTAGTTAGGCTCTCTGATAAGGTTTATTACCAAACTTCTTCAGAACTTCATCTGATGAAGTTTGGTAATAAACCTTATGAAAGCGCTTAACCATAATTACTTGAGATGTTTTTTTCTGTTTGTGGACACAGTGTTTGTGATTTTAATGTCTCAGAATGTTAGGATGGCATATCTTCATGTCACTGTAGTGGTACCAGTACTACTCAACAGAGTGGTTGATGCCTCTGCAGCTGCACCCAACTTACTGTGGGAAGAGTGTGACAGACTTTCAGTTTATTCTACGGAGTTTTATAAGGGTCTCCAAGCAGGTTGTCCTATAAAACTGCAGAAAAGTTTTAATTTCCTTAGTGCAACACCTGGGAGACCTGCCATCATCTGCATCCTCAGAAGCCATAGCCATTCAGTAGGTCACAATCTAGAGAAATATAGTTGCTCTCTAACATTACTTCTGACAACTGATGTGACATGCATCTTTGAGCATCTTCTTAGGTTGACCAGTCAGGGTACCACCATTGCATGAAAATGCATGCCTTAACACAATGATGTTAGGATGCAAACAATGGCATAAAATGAGCATACAAGAATCACAGTGACTACATATGTCACTAGATTTGCTATTCAGTACTTCAGGCCATACATAATACTTCAATAATTTGCCTCATGTCTTTAAAGGAGTCATTGACCCAACCACACATGCTCACTGTGCTTTGCAGGTAGTCATGTGATGGCACATATATGACCAAGACTCACAGAGCAGCAAAGGTGAATTGCATGATGATATAAAGCCATGTTTCATGAATTTTCATGTGAAATAGGCTTATTAATCCAATGAGCCTTGAAACTGTGAATAAAACCACCTATGGCAGAGTATGCTTCGGAACATGAAAGATGTAGCTGCCTTAATCAGTGAGAGCTCCAGCAGTATGTAAACTTAAGATTAAAATACTGCTTCATTTTTTATGTTGACTCATATATCAATGTGAAAAATGTTGTCCTTTAGTATATTTTCTAGGGATGAAGGTTCAGTTTGAAACGTTTAACTTTAGTGGCTTTAATAGGCTTTGTCCATCAAAGCACATGGTGCAAGAAGCATTGGCTATGCCTGCAAAAAACAAAATCATACAGACTGACAGTAGTTCTAAAGGTAAATTGGATTTGGTCACATTGGAAATCTCAACAGAAGATCTCTTGAGCATGCTGCAGGAGGTACTATTTGAAACTAAAACAATAAATGAGATGGGTGAGGAGGGTAATAGGCAAATACAACAATTAAACAGTAAAATAGAGCAGCAAATTGAACTCATGCATGTACATCAGTTGATGCTGTCATTTCACACCATGCACTCTATTTATACTAAGTCTGAAGAGGCTTAAAGACTCGAGATAGTCTGTTCAACTTAAATTCTCAGTTGCACTAAGGGTATCCAAAAATGGTCAGTTCTTCTCCTTTAGGCTGCCTGTTGTGGAGAAGGGCTTCCTGGAAGGGCATGTGCAGACCTAAATGGGGGATGGGTAATGTGGGGGTAGACTACAATGGAAGAAAACAATGACCCAAGAAAGGAACTTGACTTAGTCTCCTGGGAGCCAAAGGAAGATACCAGATATGAGCAGAGCTAAGAGATTTACCCCTCTTTATCCCATGAGTAAAGAATCAGGGACTACCAAAGTCAAAGCAGGAACTGCATGTTAAACTGGAGATGAAAAATAGATATTCCCTACTTGGAGACAAAGACTAACTAAACACTGAGGACTCAATGTTCTATCTAACTCCAGACCCACTAATAAAAGAAGTTGATAAAACAAGTAGGGACTGAGAAGATATTTTAAAAATGGTAGCTACTCTCACAACACATGCACATACAAAATGAACCTTTTAACCCACATGGGTAAGTAGTCAATTGTGCAACAAAGGCTTAAAATGTTTTCAGAGTAATTTCTCATACCTTTTATTTGAATACTGAAGGGGAGGGGTGTTCTTTAAAGTTTCATTAAGCATATTGCAAATAGGGTCTGTGATCCAGTAACTTGAGTTTTCAGAGGTATTGCATAGCCCAAGTATAGCAAAAGTTTATTTTATCTATGCTGAGGATACATATCTTAGGGATAGTGTTGTAGTCCTTACAGATGGAAATGGGTGTCGTGTCAGCAAGACAGTTGGTAAAAGCCAGATGGGTGGGCCAACAAAAAATAGTGATCTACTGTATAGAGGTTTTAGAAAAAAGTACTAAATGATATGTAAAGGCCATTTTACAAGAAAGGCAATTAAAAAATAATACATTCAAATCTGTGTTCTCTACCAATAAAATTAACTACATACCATTCAGAGACTGAAGCAGTCCTGTGATTAGACTAGTCCAATGGCACACCCCAGTATATATATGGTGAGAAAATTATTATTATGTTCAGATTACTATTAAAGAATGGGGAATGCTTTTCAATCCTTGGACTGTCTTTGATATGTTATGTTTTTCACACAAATATATTTAGTCTACTAATTATATGAATGATATAGCAATGAGACATCTGATAAACTCATCTATTAACATATCCAGGCTCATTGGCTCCTTGTTGTCATTGGTTCTAACCTTATTTAACATTGTGTGGATAGTGCTTGAGTGTGAACAGAGGTATTTTTGATATTTTAGCATTGTTTAATGATGCACACAAAGCCCAGTTAGATGACTTATCATTAGTTTCTTGAAATGTACAGGATATTAATGGCTCAGCTAATCAATGCAGTGCATTATACACGATAAGGGAAGTAAAAGTATATATTGATATGATTCAGGATGTCAAGCTTAAAACACAAATAGTTTTGAGGTTTTTATCTTTTTGGAAGGGTTGTGAGTGGTATCACACCCCAATGCTGCAATGGGGAGGGGTGCTATTACTAGCAGCAGACTCAGTAAATTGGATGAAAGTGGAAGGGGGGAGTGAGAAGAGCAGATGGTATATAGCTAAATCTCAGACAACTAAGGGGAGAGTGCTGTTAGAGAGCTTTTATGGGTATAATTTACAGAACACTGACATATTTGAGAAGTACAGAGAAACTATGAAGAGATGGAGGGGAAGATTTAATTCTATGTTTATGGGTGGAGTTTTCAATGGTAAAATCTCTGTTAGCTAAATTAACATAGAGCACCCCTGATTGCCACATAATAAGAGAGGAATGGATAGTTGGCTAGTTTACTCATTGCGAATCCAGAATCCACAAGCAAGGTCTATACTTCTTCTTTACATACTACATGGGTATTCATTAGAACATGTGTTGGAATTCTGCACTAAGTGAATGAACTAGGACTCCAGTCCTCACCTGTATCCAGATAATAGGTTGATGAATATGGGCTTTAACAAGGAGAAGCAACAAAGGGGCAGAGGAACTGGACTCACTGCTTGTCAAAAGGAAGGAGTATTGTGGTAGCCTGTGATTATGGATACAACTCTGGCTTGGGCACAAAGACATGGATACAAATGGGACACTTTTAAGAAGAGTTTGAGAAACTTCACTGATAAACTAGGCAAAGAAAGAATGTGGAAGTCCAGATTATGAAAGTCAGGGAGGACAAAACTGTTGTACTTGAAGTAAAGTACACTTGAAAGAATAAAATGGGGACTACTTACTGACAAAATTACAAGGGCAAAAAAGGGAATGTAGAGCCTATCAGCAGGATGTAAAGTAAGAAATGATAGAGAAAGAACCAGCAATTCTAAACCTGTTAGATCAGATCCTAAAATTACTGTTTGACAGGTTAAAGGGTAGGAGATGTGCATAAGCTGTCAGCGCACTGGAGGAATAAGTACGGATCATTGAGACATAGAGACATAGTACAGGAAAAATAAATAAAATTAATAGGAACTACAGTAACAATGCAAAGAGAAAAAAATGAAAAGATGACTAGTTCATAGGTTCATAGGCTAGTACTAGTCCCTATTAATTTTATTTATTTTTCCTGTCAGCTTTTTAAATGTAATGAGATGGCCAATATTGGATAAACAGGAGGCAAACCAACTCAACAAGTCTCTTATGGTCAGGGAGGAGTATGTGATAATTGATAGTCTAGAAAGTGATAAAGTGCTGGGTTCTGATGTACTACCAACAGACCTTCATTCAATATTCAAGTAAGCTGGGAAATGTCCCCTTACAGACATTTAACACTATCTGGTCAAATGATCACTTTCCATATACCACCAGACTATCTTCCCCTCAATAATTTTCTGAAAGAGGGACAAGACTTAACTTCCCCTAGTAACTGCAGACCAATGTCCCTAATGGCAGTTGAGACTAAAATATTACCTAAGATCTTATGGAACTGTATAAATAAACTAGTAGGCCTTTACTAACAGGATTTTATAAGGAACCGGCAGAGAAGCTCAGACTTGTTGCACCTATTTGTAAACATTCAAAGTATTGCACAAAAAAGGGATATACAAGCAACAGCAATACTTTAAGTCACTAACATGGAAATTCATGTGTTCAGTTCTTTCTGAAGAAAACCACATATAATCATATAATATATTAGGTGGGAACACCTTTTGCCCCAAAGCTACTATGCTACACTGTCTGTTTTTTTCATGTAGTTCGAGAACATTTTCATATACTATGAACATGCATAATCCAGCCTTTGCTGCAGCTGTTTGGTATCAGTGAATAAGTAGATTGAAGTGTCCATTTTGCAGTTATCAGCAAACCTGGCCAGTCACAACTCTGGGATATTAGCTTGGAGGTCTGCAAAATAAATGCCAAACAGGAGAGGGTCCAGAACTGATCTCTATGGTATCCCAATAGTTATTAATTTATATTCATAGAGGGAAACAGCAACAGGAGACAGGACATGACTGTCACAATACCAATCTGATTAAGATCTAGACCAATTAAGTTGCCTGTGGCTGCATAAATGACTTGTGCTATTATACACTCCATTGCTTTGTATATAAAGCTGGTCAGACTGATGGGTCTGTAATTACCTAGGTCTGTAGAGGTGCCACCCATGTGTAGTAAAGTCATAGTATCTGTTCTCTAGGTATTGGGAACAGATTCTATAGACAGGCTGAGGTTGAACAGTTTAAGTAAAGGCTCATATAGTGCCTGCTTGGCACTGGTGAGAATGCAAAATGGCTTGTTGTCCAGTCCCAGGTAAGTACCATTGTTAGCCTTTGGCAAGGACACTAAGAATTGTTACAAGGTGATTTATGAAACTACATTATCAGGAATAGTGGGGGCAACAATGTAGGTAGGAGGCATAACTTTAGCACTAAACTTGTTTAATATATTAGCTATATTCTTAGAGTCAGAATAGGTGATATTATTATGGATAAGCTCAGTGCAATGTTGGGCATTATTCTTTAACTTTCCGACATAACTGAAAAAAAAAATTGTAGCTTCCTTTGGAATCTGTAACAACCTTAAGTTCATACTCTGTTTTGCATTTTTTGATAGTATTGTTAACTTCCTTGCTGGCATGTTTCAGTGTAGTCTTGAGGTAGGGAGTTGGGGATGTCTTACAACTTTTTATATTTCCCTTTTATTTTGTACAGTGCATTAATATGCGAGTTCCAGTGGAGAGGTTTATTCAAGAATTTCTTATTACATTTAGGGATACTGACATTTCTGCACAACTGTTCAGGTGCAAGTAAATGTCTGAGGTGAATGTGACGGCCCTCCCAGCTTGGTGCATTTGCAAGGGATTGTTTGGGGAAATTTACATAAGTCTTCGACAAATTGAAACAGGATTGTCTTGGGGAGGTCCTTAAATATGATCTTATTTGGTGCTGGGATGAAACCACTAAGCCTGAAAAAGAAGATGACTGATTTGTGGCTAGATTTAACAAAGGATGTGGACAGGTAGGGTGGGGTACAGGTAGGCTACATTGGAAAGGACCAGGTCAAAGATATTAGTGCCCCTTGTGGGTAGTTTTATAGTTTGCTACTCTGCATTGGTATTAATGAAGTTTAGAAAAAGTTCAGTGATTCTATTTTAGGTGTATTTGTGTCGATCAATGCTTGGGTAATTGAATTCCTGTCACTTGCAATGAAGTGTGAGTTAGAATTGTTAAGGGCGATTCAGATCTCTAGGAACACCAAGTTAAGGTCATTGTAATTTGGTGTAAAATTAATGTTGTTTCTAACAAACATAGATAGTCCACTACAGTTATCCAAGGGTTTGAAGGCATGATAGGTGCTAAACCCTGCTTTAGAGGGAGTGCTGCCATTGCATCAAAACCATGTCTCAGTAAATGCACAAATATATATATGTTCCAGTTAAAGGACCACCTCAAGTTCTGGCATCTGTAGACTGTATATGTTATAGTACATGCTGCACTGTCCTGTAAGAGATGGTTATCCCTGCCAACCATATATTATACTGTTTGAGGCCTGTAAGCATTACTTGTTTGTCTGTTGAGAGTGATAATGTAGTACCTGTGAGTGTGGCACTGTAGGGGGAGTTTGGTGGCCAACTAGCACAGCCCAGAAATATACATGGAGTGCCCTTGTATTCCACATCCCTAAGTAACTTTACTGTTTGAGTGGTGTGTTCATATACCTTTTGCCGTCACTTCTCCTGTATACTGTAGATTGTAGATGTGGAGAAAGTGTGTGCACAATGGAAATCAGAAGGTGGAGCCAGGGAATCTTCAGTAACGCTGAGAACTTTTACTTCTATGTTGTGGATCCACTACATTTGTAGCACTTCTGGCCATCTATGTCTTACTTCTGTACCATGACATGAAATGTATGAGTTGTGCTAGTTCTTTTGTTTTTGGGGAAGTTTGACTGCTTCCCCATATCCCTACATATGGGGACATATGTGGGTAGTGGCAGGGTTTGCATTCAGCTCTTGCAGGATGCACTGTTCATAGGTTCATAGGTTGGTACTAGGCTATCAGCCCTAGGGCCTATACAAGCCTAGCCATAACAATTCCCTAGCTATTTCTTCCCACAAGATTTACTTCCCTGGACCCCTGTCTAGCAAGGCAACTGACATGATCCCTGGGGTGAATTTCCTATCTCCCATCCAATTGTCAAGGTTCTTTTGAAGAGGGTCAAAGAGGTGCTCTGCTTGACATGTATGGGCAGTCTATTCCAGAGTCTGGGGAGTCTCTGGGTCAGGAACCTATCCCTCCAGCATGTTTTGTTCATTGTGATGACAAGGTTTAGATCCCTGGAGCATGTGGTTCTGAGGGATTGGGATTTCTTTAAGTGTAGCATGTCCAGCAGCTCTGGGTTTGACATAGCCTTGTATGTTAAGCAGAGATCGCCTCTGAGTCGACGATATGCGACAGAGTACAGCTGGAGTTTTTTAAGGCGGTCAGCATAGGGCATCTGCTTTAGGCCTGTGATTCTTTTAGTGAGGTATTTCTGCGGCCTTTCCAGTTGTTGCAGATGTCTTGAGAGGTACATGCCAAACGGGGCATTGTATTCTATAATGGGTCTAATGAGGGATGAGTACAGTGGGACAATGACCTCCTTTTTTCTGGATGAAAAGCCCTTAATGATGAGGTGTGCCACATAGAAGGATTTCCAGACTGTTGTGGTGATGTGGTTATCGAAGGTGAGACCACTGTTCACCTGTGTCCCTAAGTCTCTTATCACACTTTTGCTGTTTAGTGTACTGCCACCTATGTGGTAATTTATGTGTACATGTTTTTTTCCCAAAGGGGATAACTATACACTTTTTGGCATTGAGCTTGAGCCCATGGCCCTGGCACCAAGCATCTGTTTCTGTAAGGCCATTTTGTACAATATCCACATAATTTGGGGATTCAGTAATGGCTCCCAGTTTGCAGTCATCTGTGAACTTTGCTAGCCAGAGTCCCTTGGTGTTGGCCTGTACATCAGAGAAGTAGATGCCAAACAAGAGCAGTCCCAGGACTGAACCCTGAGGTACTCCATTTGTCACTTGTCTGGAGCTGGATTTGGAGTCGGCTACTTTTACAGTGTGGGTTCTGTCAGTAAGCCAGTTGGCAAACCATCAAGTTACATAGGGATTAATGCCCAGCTTAGTAAGTTTATCTATGATTCCAGAGTGGGGGATGGTGTTGAAGGCCTTGGCGATGTCCAGATAGGCTGTGTGGAACACCTTACCCTCGTCCACAGCTCTGGAGACTGATTTGAAGATGTCAATCAGGTTCAGGAGACAAGATTGACCCTTCATGAACCCACACTGGGTGGGGTCCAGTGTTTGAAGGTTGCGAATGTCTTTATTTATAAATTCCATGAAAATACATTCCATAGCCTTGCAGATCAGGCTCATCAGACTGATGGGGCAGTAGTTCCCAGGATCCAAGGTGGATCCCTCCTTGTAGAGTGGGATAACTGTAGCTGTGCGCCACTCAGTGGGAATGAAGCCTGAGGTGAGGCTATGATTAAACATGACACATAGGTGAAGTGCCAGTTCATATTGTAGCTCATGTAGTGCAAAGTCCAGGATGTCGTCTGGTCTCATGGATGCTGTATTTGTAGCTTTGGAGAGTGCGGTTTTTACCTGTGTGGCTGTTATTACCGGAATTAGGCAATCTTTCTGTATTGAGATGGGCCCTTTAGGGGGTGAGAGGGGGTGAAGTTGGCATTGAATTGATCTGCCAGGATATTGGCAATATCCTTGGGAATAAGTATATTTAATGCCATGTTCCAGGCCCAAGCCTAGCTGTAGGCTGCACATATGTACTTTCTGGGGTTTTATATGGCTTGACAGCTTTGTGAGGATAGATACACTGCACATCACAGGAACAATGTATGCTTCTGGCAGGGAGGTTATTGAACACTGGCAGTCATATCATATGCTTGCCATGTAGCTTGTCCACAGTCCTGAGGAGTAATCAGATGACGGTCACCACACCTGTAATCCTCCAAAGTTTACATGGAGCCAATATGTGTACTGCTCTGTTCCATAGACATAGACAAGACATGATGTATCACAGACACAGATGTATGTGCACAAGGTTGCCTACTCAGGGTAATGTGAACCCCCTGCCCCATATCAATGCAGCACCTATAATCATACAATATGTACCACTGCCGCAGAAATGGCAGCTGTACACTTAGGTAGTCCTCCATCATTTCTGTGATGTAACAGAGATCTTGCCAACAGTAGGCAGTTTTGCATGGTGCTGAGTAGATGTATGTAATGTATGACTTGCCAACAGTATGAGTGCATATTTCTTCAAAATTCCAGATGGTCATGCCTAAAGGTAACTATCACTGGAAGAGTAAATTCTCCTAGGAAGAGAATGACACCATGCTGCAGGTCCTCTATGAATGTGATCATCAGGTACTCCAGAAAGAGAGATCTGATGAGACCTTCCATGTGTGTGTGTGTGTGTGTGTGTGTGTGTGTGTGTGTGTGTGTGTGTGTGTGTGTGTGTGTGTGTGTGTGTGTGTGTGTCTAGTGAGACCTTATCAAGGACATCAGTATTGTTGGTGGCCAAAACTGGACCAATAAGATGGCACATGGAAGGGTCACTGACATGATCTCAAAAGCACATAGTAAAAGCCAGCATTGATAGACACAAGAATTCCTAGCAATTCTGTCTGAAGATCCATGCAGTTCAGCAATCCATGGTGGAGTGCTGGATACACATTTCAAATGGTAAGTGATATTTCAAATATCCTTCAGTGATGCCGCAGTTGGTTATGTTTTAACATGTTTTACTATCTGAAGTATTTGTTCAGTTCAGAGTCATAGAAGATTTAAGCATGGCTTCCTTGTAGTCACAGGAACATCAGGATTACAGGTGCAATGGCAGTCTACTTAAGGTATGTTAACAATAATTTTTCCATACCACTCTGTTATACAGGTGTAGTTTCACAGGACTGTGGATGTTGACAAAGGGATCTTCCTTAGACTGGCTAATATGTATGTGCATTTACAGGTGTTATGTTATGTGGCTCCTCCACCATGGATATTGGACCTGCCTGATACTGGGGAACTATCTGTATTGGATAATGATGGCAGCTAAGTCTTATACAGGTGTAGTTTCATGGGACTGTGGATGTTGATGAAGAGTTCTTCCTTAGACTGGGTAATGCTTGTGTGCATTTACAGATGCTATGTTATGTGTGGCTCCTCCACCATGTTTATGGACCTTCCTGATACTGGGGAACTGTCTGGACCAGATAATGATGGCAGCTAAGTCCCAGCACATTTGAGGTCATGGTGTCAGTGATAAACTAAAGTAATGCATGGCAATATCCCAACCCATTTCTACCGACACAGCTATTGTGTCTGTGCAACCCACACCATGGCCCAGGGATGCCACCCAAAGAAATGATGAGGCTGACACATCAGCCCACAGAACTACCTCATTTCAGTGACATAGTCATCATTGGAATATTGCCAGCTCCATTGAGTGACAGGGTGATCTCAGGGGCTGGCATGTTGGTGACTGAACATGCCATGAGTTCATAGGTTCATAGGTTTATACTAGGCTATCTGCCCTAAGGCATTTATATATGAAAAATACTGTGCCCATTAGTTTGTTGTGCCTCTGTCCAGCAGTGACCCAGAGATGATTCCCTACGATCTCCCATCCACAGGTCTAGATTTCTCTTGAACAGAGTCAGCGAGGTGCTCTGCCTCACATGGACCGGGATTTTATTCCACAGCATAGGAGTCTCTGAGTGATAAATCTATCCTATTTATATCCGGCTAAAAGGGTTAAGTCGCTTGCTCTAGTGGTTTTGGTGGATTTGGATTTTTTGAGGTGGAGCATGTCCATTAATTCCGGGTTGGACATGGCCTTGTATGTCAGGCACATGTCACCTCTGAGCAGACGGTATGCGACTGAATAGAGCTGGAGTTTCTTCAATCTGGCAGCATATGACAGATTTTGGAGTCCCTTTATCCTTTTGGTGAGGAACTTTTGGGGTCTCTCCAATTGCTGCAGATGTCGGGTGAGATACATCGAATGGGGCATGTTGTACCGATCATTGGTCTGATAAGAAGAGTACAGGGGAACAATGACCTCACTAGATCTGGATGTGAATCCTTCATGATCAGGTGGGCAATGTAGAAGGTCTTTCTAACCACTTTAGCAATGTGAGTGTCAAAAGAAAGGCCACTGTCAACCTGGGTCCCCAGGTCCCTGATAACCTCTTCTGTGCTTAGTGGATTGCCACCTATATGGTAGCTTGGGGTTACCTTGTTTTCAGGCCATGGCTCTGGCACCAGCTATCTGTTTGTGGGACACCACTTGTGACCGGCTTGGAGTCTGACACAGCGCCAGCAACTCTAACCCTGTGGGTTCTGTCAGTTTGCAACCCATCTTGTGACATATGGGTTTACATTTAAGCTGGTATTGCAAGGTCAAGGTAGGCTGTATGGACTGCCTTTCCCTCATCAATGGCCTTGGTGACTATTTCAAGAAGTCGACCAAGTTCAAAAGGCATGATCTTCCCTTGACAAAGCCAAACTGGGTCGGGTCCAATGTCTGCAAGTCCCCTATATCTTTGTTTATGAGCTCCATTATGATCCTCTCCATAGCTTTGCAGACTAGACTTGTTAAGCTTATACCAGGGTCCGAGAGGCGCCACCTTTGTGGAGTGGGACCACAGTTGCCGTACGCCACCCTTTGGGCGCGTATCCTGTGGTAAGGCTGAGATTAAACAGCTGCCTCGGGTTTAATTCCTCATTTAGCTCGGTGTAGCACACAGCGGGGACACCATCCGGTCCCATTGATGCTGTGTTTTTAGCTTTAGAGAGAGCAGCTTTCACATTTGAGATGTCCGGGAGGCTACACTCGGCTGGGATAGTTATCTCTCCTTTAGGGGAGAGGGGTGAAGTTTGCACTGAACCTGTCTGCCAGTATGTTGGCAATGTCTGTGGGTTCAGTGATTTTTGTATCATTTTGGACTAATTCTGAGCATATCTGTGAGTTTCCACCCAGGTTCCTAACATAGCTGAAAAAGGCCTTATGATTGTCCTTTGAATCCATGGCAATTTTTCTCTCAAAATTGGCCTTAGTTGATTTTATGAGTGCTTCGTATTTTTTACTAATAATGATCAGTGACTTCCCTTTTATGGATTTTGTTCTATCATGTAATAGCTTTCTCCTCTTATTGTAAAGTTTGTTAATGGCTGGGGTCCACCAGACTGGACGTTTGCCCTTTGTGGAAAGAGTCTTGGTTTTATTTGGGATTGCCTGATCCATGCAGTCCTGGAGGTGTTCATAGAAGGCATTTGTAAGGGCTTTGGGTTGTGGTTTCCTCTGACTCAGGGGCCTTGAAGGATGCCACACCAGTCTTGAGTAGTGTGAAGTTTGCTTTAGAGAAGTTCTTCACTATGGTCTTTTTGTTTGGGGTGGGGGCGGATGTGGATTTCCAGTGAGATTAGTTTATGATCAGATCTCACCAATGAGGGATATACTTCGGTGTGGAGCATTTTGTCCCCATGTTTGTGACAATGAGATCTAGTATATTTTCTCCTCTCGTGGGAACAGTGACTAGCTGTTCCATGGCATTTGAATTTATGAACTCCAGGAACCTTGGGCTAGAAAGTTGGGGCTTGAGTAATGTTCCCAGTCTATATTCGGGTAGTTGAAGTCACCCAATATGATGGTGTTTGGAGATACATTTATACCCTCCAGTGTCTTCAGGAAGGCTGTGTGGGGTTCCTGAGTTTGAGAGGGTGGCCTGTAGCATGCTACAATTTGTAGAGCAGTTTTGCCTATTGTTAGTTGCACCTGGATGGTTTCAACCTGGAGGTGTGAGTATCCTTTATGAATATGGATACACCCTCCTTTGCATGATATGAGGTAAAACCTAATAGTGCCGGGTGCTCTCAGGAGCCTTGAACCAGGTTTCAGTTACAGCACAGACATCGACGTTCTCGATACTGAGAAGGGCCTCGTAACGTGCATTTTGAGATTTAGACTTCTGGCATTGAGCAGCATTACCCTCAATTTCTTCCCATTTTGTTTTCTAGGGTGGTAGGTTTAGAATTTGAGCCTTGCCTAAAAAAGGCACTATGGGGGTGGCAAGAGCCTTAGCCAATATCCGGAATCCCAGGGGATCCCAGGCAGACAGGCACTGGATCCCCTTTGAATGACACCAGACATTAAGCCAATTGTTAAAGCTGATCATCTTGTCTCTATATTGTGGCATCATTCTTGGTGAAGGAAGGATACTGCTCAGGGTTAGGGTCATACCTGCCTGGGCTACATAATCAGAGAGCTCCTCTATGTCTCTTTTCATGCAGTCCAGGGAGGCTCAGGTCGCTCACACCAGCATGGACAATGACTGTGTCATATTTGTACTTGCTGTGGAGTGACCCGAGTGCTTGTGTTATGGTGTGGATTCTAGCCCGATAGGCAGCTTACTGTGACCCTCTCCTTGTTCAGCCTGGTGAGTGGGACGTCAGTGTGTCTGACTATGGAGTCACCTATGACAAGTATGTTTGGTGTTGTATTTGGCCTTAAGGGCTGTGACTGCTTGCTCTTTTGTGGTTTATGTGTTGCTTGTGGGGTGTCTTGAGGTAGCAGTTGTTTGGGTGTCTGCTTTGGAGGCCTCTGCTGTTTAGGTAAATTTTACTCAGAGCCAGTATGTCTTTGTGTGTTTATGTGTTTGATTCAGTGGAGTGGTAGCATTATGTGAGGCTGGTTTTGTGGTGTGTGTAGTTGCCTTCTCCTCCTGTCTGGTCTTGCCAGTCCTGAGTTGAGAGAGCTCAGCCTCCAGTTTGGCTAAATAGCTGCATCTCAAGTATTTGTGTTATGTGGGAGGAGGAGAGGGTTGTCTGTGTACATGAGGCAGTTATAACATTGCCTCAAGATTCCCAGATTCACCAGCTGGACCGGAGAGGAGATTGACAACTGACCTTTGGACATGCTAGAATAATATTGGGAAATCCTTAATTGAAAACAAGGGCCAGTGGGAGTGAGGGTGTAGTGCTTTTAATTTTTAGTGCTGACTTATATAATTGCTTTAGTGAACAAGTGCCAGGTAACTTGAGTGCAATGTGATACAAGTAACTAAATGCAAAATGACAAACAGTAACTTTCTTTCAAGTGAAACAAGGAAATAAGTACAGTAAGCAATGCAGATATCACTAGTGATCCACAGAAGCTGAGAAGTGGTGAATTAGCTTCCAGGGAAATAACAAGCAAACAAACAACAAGTATATAAACAAAGCTAGATTCAGTAGGCCTGGATCTAGTCTATGCTAGAGCAAACAAGGTGAACCAATTTCAGTAAGATACAGTTCAAATATTCAGGCACTATAAACCTTTAACCAGAAAATTCCCAGCTCAGAAGGGCAGAGTCCAGCCTCTTCTCCCACAAGAGTGCAGTCCACGAACCTTCTTAATGTAAAATAACTGGCCTGAAGCCCAAGTGCCTAAACCAGAACTAATACACTTGGACACTGGGCTCTCAATCAGCAGTTCCCAACTTAGAAGGATGAAAACTACCTGTCCTGCCACCACAGTGCTTGCCACAAACCTTCCTAATGTAAAACAACTGGTCTGAAGCCCACTGAGTACCATCCTTTTCCTGAGTTGAGTGTCTCCATGTGTGCTACTCAGAGATTCTGGGGGACCATAGGACAGGACAGGCAGAAGCCATGTTTCCCACAGCTGATTAAGTCCAAGTAGTACTTTTTCTACATGACAACATTTGAAAGTGCCCAGCCAGATGGCTACCATAGCAGACAGTCAACACAGAGAGTCTGCTTACAGTAGGTGCCTTTGAGGTTTCACCCATCACAGACATCATTCTTACTGTGGACATCCACCTCCTCTTCTGATGTGGGAGTACAGTGTGAGAGGGGGTTGGGAAAGGTCTAGGAGCCATAATACTATTACCTATACACCACCGTCCAGTGTTTAGTGCACTGCAGGGCATCTTGGATGTAGACATGGACAGCATTTTAATAGTGAGACTAGACAAAACACATCAGATTGTTCATGCTGACAAAGCACTCCATCCTCTGTGTGTGCTATGGTCATGCCTATGACCTTCCCAGCAGAAAGGACCCTCCATGGATGAAGAAATGCATGGTTTATTTGTACACCTCCAGTAGCTGCCCTAGGCCTGTTCATCAGACCAAGTATAGTGCTGCATCTTCTGTAGAGAATATGAGCAGTGCAACAATCCAACCACCACATAAAGGGATGCAAAAAAATAAAGTTTAATGAGGTAAGCGCTTTCACTACAACTGTAGCTTCATCAGACCATTGATAAAAAAAATGCCAGAAGACTATTTAAACAATCAAACACTGATGTCAGAAAGAAATAACCATTCAGCATTCACATAAAACAACACACCCTCTTAAACATACAATACTATAAAAATTCTGTAATAAAGGCTTACAACCTTTCAGCTCACAAAACAGAAAAACATTCAATAAAAATACAGTCTATAAAACATTAAAACTAATGGGGCAGCTTCCTAGTCCTTAAAATGGGCTTCAAAGACACATTGCCATTTAAACCAGGAAAAGTGTCAGCTTGAAACTGATTTATCTAGTGTACCTCTGCACACTCTGTTCTAGATTTAACGTCCCCCCTCTTACATTAATAGTCATAAACTCTAAGACTGTAAACTTAAACTTATGTTCTGAACCTTTTTCGATAATATGTTTTGCTAACGCACTGTGTTCTTCCAGTTTCCTGATATAATTAACATGTTCAAGTATCCTCTCCTTGAAACTATGATTTGTTTTATCAACATTTATTTATTTTTATTTTTATTTATTTATTTATTTATTTATTTATTTTACATTTGTTGACCGGGCTAGTCCAACTGGATATATGTCCATTTTCAGTAGAGGCCTGGGGAGAAACGCTCCAAGACAGATACATTATAACAATATGTATAAGGTTACATATACAAAACAGTGTTTGTAAGGTTACAATCCAGTTAACATAGCAATAGATACAAAACATTTTACAGTATATTGCAAAACAAATATTTACAATATGGAACAAGAATATTCACATGAGGTAGATAAGACTTTTAGGTTTACAATTCCTGAGAACGGTTGCATAAGAGTATTGATAACATATTGAACAAGATATACATGTGAGGTAGATCATACTGCATGCAGGTTTGCTATTCTTCTAAAGTTTGGAGAAAGAGCATTAAGTTATAATTAGAGAGGAGTTAGGAGAAACTTGGTCATAGAGGTAGTGGGTTAGTCAGGGTTAGTGCAAGGGCATAGCCAGTGTGTTCTAAGGTATATTTTGAGTTTTTGTTTGAAGTGGGGTAGGGAAGGAAGTGATGTAAGATCACTAGGTAGAAGATTCCAGTATTTCCCAGTTGTGTTTGAGAAAAGAGAGTTTCCTGCCATGTTGTTAGACTTACTAATACTAAGTAGAAGTTTGTTAGCAGAGCATAAGGTATTAAGATTTTTATATGGATTAATGAGGTTTGAGAGTATAGGAGTGTTGTTGGGCTGGTTGAGGATCTTATGAGCAGTGGTTAGTTGGTTAAAATAAAGCTGATTTTGCAGTTCAAGCCATCCTAGTTGTTTTAGATTCTGGCAGTGGTGAGTTCTAAAGTGACTACAAAGCTGGCAATGTTATTGTACGATGTAGTGAGTTTAAGAAGATTCTTCTTGGATAGGTTGGTGTAAATTGGTGAGGCATAGAGGAGTGTTGAGATTAGATGAGAGTGTGTAATAGTAGTTCTGGCTGTTGGAGTGAGAAAATATTTGATCCGGTATAGGGAGCCCATTTTTCTGTTGACTGTTTTTATAGTGTTATTAATATGGTTATCAAAGCTGAGGTGACTGTCTATAGTTATTCCTAGGAGTTTGGTGGTAGAATCAGGGGATATGAGGGTGCCATTGTTAGAAATAACAGAGAAATCTAAAGGCATGGATTTACAGGTAGGCGTAAAGAGAAGGAGCTTTGTTTTTTTGGGATTCAAGAGGAGGCAACGTTTTAGGAACCAGGTCTCAACTATGTTAAATATTTTCTGAGTTAGGGATTGTAGTTCAGATGAAAATTCAGCTGCACAGATTAAAGTTGAATCATCTGCATACTGTATGCACGTTGCCTGAGGAATAGCTAGGTAGAGATCATTGATAAATATTGAGAATAAGAGAGGGCCTAGGATGGAGCCTTGAGGGACACCAAGTGAGACTGGAAGGTGGGATGATAGTTTATTCTCTCAGAGCACAGCCTGTTGCCTATTGCTGAGGTAAGAAGTAAACCATAGTACAGCCAAAGTGTCAAGAGAGAGTGATTTCAGAATATTTATAAGTAGAGAGTGGTTGACCATATCAAATGCTTTTGAGAGATCAATAAATAGAGAGGAAGAGAGAACATTGTCATTGCGGTTTTTGTTTATGGTATCAGTAAAAGATAAGAGGGCAGTAGTAGTACTGTGGAATGGCCTAAAGTCATGTTGGCTTTCAGCAAGTATGTTTTGATTAATTAAATGGTTTAGTAGCTGATGGTGAATACATTTTTCCATTATTTTTGCTAAGGGGGATAGTAGGGCTATAGGTCGATAGTTAGAGTATTCATTAGAGTTGCCACCTTTGTGTAGGGGGATAATATGCGAGATTTTCCAGATGTTAGGGATGCTTCCCTCGTTAGTAGTTCTATTAATCAGGATGGATATTGGGTAAGCTACTTCTTTAGCTGCTTTTTGCAGGTATTCAGCTGGGATCTGGTCAGCAGAAGGAGTACAAGGCTTAAGTTTTAGAATGAGTTTATAGATATAATATGTTGAAGTGGGTTGAAATTGGAAGGTAGGAAGAGAGCTAGGAGAAGAGTTAAGAAGACTGGCTTTATCAGGAGCTAGTTGACTGGCTAGAGATTGGATAGCCTCTGTGAAGAAGGAATTAAAAGCATTGGCAGTTTGGATAGGAGTCTCATGTGTTGCACCTGTTAGGGTTGGTGTTCTGGAGTGACCTGGATAGAGGAGTCTATTGATATTTGCCCAGAATTTTTGAGGATTGTTTTGGTTTGTTTGCTGCAATTTACAGTAAAAGTTTTTTTTTTATCTGAGAGAATTTATTTTTTAGTCATGTTTCTCATATGTCTAAAGCTTTGTTGATCTGATGTACTTTTGGTAGTTTGCCACTTAGACCAGGCTTTATTTCTGAGGAGGATGTTTTTCTTGGTTTCATTTGTAAGCCAGGGGGCAGGTTTGGACCTAGTTCTGATAGTACATTTAGGAGCATGGTTGTCTAGAATTTCTAAGAACTTAGAGTTGAAATATTTGACAGCCTGCTCAAGTGGGAGGGTTTTTAATTGAGACCAATCACAGGCACTGAGTTCACTCTGGAAAAGGTGTGGGTTAAATTGCTTGTTGGACCGTATAGTCCTATATGAAGTTAGGTGAGAGGTATTAAACTTATGCCTGATTATATAAGTCAAGGAATGGTCACTCACATCATCAGGGAGGATACCAACTGTATAATGTTGGTGGTAGTTATTAATAAGGATCCAATCCAAAGTGCTCTCTTTTTTGTTTGGTTTGTTTATTCTTGTTGGGGAGGTAATGGTCTGAGAGAAACCTTGAAGGCTAATGTGAGAGGTAGGATGTTCAGTACTGATGTTCTTCCAATCTATATTAAAGTCTCCTAGGATTATAGTTTCTTGTGGGAAGGATGTTGAGATCCAGCTCAGAATATCCTCTAGAATGCTGATATTGTTTCCAGGAGGTAGATAGATACAAAAGATATATAATGATTTACGACAATTGAGCTGTAATTTGGAGATAAGGACTTCAGCATGGTTGTCTTTTGGTGGGTTATAAGGTATAGGGGTGACTTGTAGCCCATCTTTAAAAAGAAGTGCTACTCCCCCTCCCTTTCTTTTTATACGGTCAAGTCTAAATATGTTATAACCTGGTGGGATAATTTCATTATCATGTGTTTTAGGTTTTAGCCAAGTCTCTGTCAAACATAAAAGATCAAAAGAGTGTACTTGTAGGAGAGCATGAAGATGGGGAACTTTGTTATTCACACTTTGGATATTGAGATGTGCAATGAGGAGAGAGTTGGGTGTTTTTTGGGGATGAGGGGAATAGAGGAATTGTTGGTGAGATGTCCAGTGGATAGGACATTATGTGGGCCAGGATTAGGATGTATGTCTCCATCCAGTAAGGAATGCTTTTTTAGTGAAAGCAAAAGATAATGAATGTTACTAATTTGGTATTGGAATTTCTTTGTAGTTAGGTTATTTTATTTAATGTGGGCAAGTCTGTGGTATTTAGCTAGTATGTATCTAGCTGCAGATGTAATAGTGATATTATTATGGGTGAATGTGAAAGTATGTAGGACTGTTTGTTTTCTTGGATGGTTAGATTGAGAAATATTTGGGTGTTCATAGGAGGTTATCAGATATGCTGAGGTTAGTACAGATATGAGTGTGGCACAGAGCAGTAGTTTAGTTAGTGCTGAGGTGGTTTGGTAGACATGATGGTAGAATTGGTAAGGAAATATTAGGTAGCTTGCAAAGGTATAGGCTAAGAGGAGAGGTAGACTTTGAGTTAAGATAATTAGGGTTAAAGATTGGTTTAGTGAAGAGTAGGTGTGGTTCAATTATCTAGGATGGTGGTACCAATTGATTGGTTGTGTGTGTAGGAGGGTGTGGTTATAGAAGTATAAGTTTAGGGCCACTGGGTGTGGATGGGAATTGGGGGTAGGATAGGGGAGCGGAGTGAGCCCGCAGGGCGAATGGAGCCGGTAGAGACAAGAGAAGGAAGAAGCATATGAGGAACAATCAGAGAAAAGTGCTTTGAAGGAAGGTAAGTAATGTAGGTGCAAAGAGAGGTAGACAGAGTGGTGGGAGGGATGGTAGGAGAAAGGTGCTAAGGTAGTAATACAATGTAGTGAACTGAAGAGAAGCAAAGTATTGGACAGGAATTCTGAGAGGAATAAGCTATAAGGTAGATATATATACTATATAACATAGTAGGCTTGACAGAGAGAGCACTCAGCATAACAGATCACATGTTCAGTTTTACAGTCTGCATAAAAGTTAAAATCAATACGACGTTTGGTGATAGAACAAGCAATATGACTGGTAGTCCATACATATGTACAAGCTGAACATCCTCTACATGGAAAGGTACCTATACATTCTAAAGTAACATTACTATGTGTTTTACAATTCTTATAGCATAACTGGTGCTTAAGAGATCTGTTATTCCTGAACGCAAACTTCGGTCTAGAACCTACTATCTGACTAATCTCTTCATTGGTTAGCAACACCTGCCGATATTTCTTAATAATATTAGATGTCTGTTGTACCACTAGAATATGTAAAAACTAATCATAAATTATCTTGATGTTGTCTAACAGGACCAACATCTGAACTGACATCATGTACACCAAAATAAGGTTTAGCAACAGTATCTCTGTGTGACAATACAAACTCACTGATCCTCTTGACATCAAACATAGAATAGCCTCTAGAGACTAACCATTTTTCACCTGCAGCAACAGCTTGCTTAGCTAATAAATCATCACTATGTAGACGAATCTCTCTCAACAACTGTCCCTTGACAATATTCCTAGGGACATGTCTTGGATGCATACTCAATCTATGCAATTTATAATTCCTTTTACATTGCTTCCTAAATATCTTACTTTCAAAACCAAGTCCATCCTTACTAATAGTGATGTCTAGGAAATCAATAGAAGAAAAAGAGTAAGTGCACTTAAATTCCAAATAGGAAGTTGTGCTGTACAAACATTCTAAAAACTCATCAAAACTATCTGTGGTACCTTTCCATAAAATAAATATATTATCCACAAAATGTCTATAAATAACAAAGCTGTCCAAATATAAATTATTATTCTGTAGACACTCAAACTCCCACTGAACAAGGACCGCATTTGCATAAGAGTTAGCACATGCCGTCCCCATCGCAACACCAATGTTTTGCAGGTAAAAATCATCCTGAAATATAAAACATTATTTTCTAGTATCAACTCCAATAAAGAGCAAATCAGCATCACCCTATTGATGCTCATACCACTCAGCCTTGTTAGAAACATCCTAACACTCTCAATTCCAATATCATTGGGAATTACTGTGAAAAATTAGTTGATATCCAGAGTAACAAAAAGCAATTCAGATAAATCATTACTTTCATTTTGCCATGCATATAAATCATGTAGAAAAACGTTGGTATCTCTAAGCACAGTAGGTATGTCATTAAGAAGAGGCCATAAAGATTTTTCAACAAAAATTGACAGTGGTTCTGTAATCCAGCCATGGCTGGAGATATCGGTCGCATGGTGGTGGTGGTGGGGGGTTATATACATTTTTATATATCTTCAAAAGTCCATATATAAGGGGGACCAAAGAGTGTTCAACCACAAAATAATCATATCATTCCTTATTAATAAGGTATGTCATTAAAAGATTATAAATAGAAAATTCAACTTTCTTCATTATGCCATTAACTTGGTACTTATATATCTTTAAGTAGGTGGAGTCGTCATTAAGCATAGCATGCATTTGTTTAACATAATCTCTACAATCTATAACAACAATACCACTACCTTTGTCTGCAGGTCTTATTTCCAGTGAATCAGATTCTTGTAAAGCTTTAAGAGCTAAATTATCATATGTCAAGTTGTAATATGATCACTTAAAATCATAATACAGAGTCTGCCGTAACTCATTCTCACAAAAGGTTACGAAAGTGTTCAATGCAGGGTGTATGTCCGGTATGAAGGAATTAGGTTTTTTAAACCCTGACACATAATTCCTGTTCTGTTCAGGATAAAGCAGTTTTAATGCAGTATTCCTAGCAAACATTTTCAAGTCTAAAATAGTGTCAATAAGATTTGGTTTCATTGCTGGAATAAATGACAAACCTTTAATCGGGACATTCACTTGTTCAGAGGTTAAGTCACAAGGTAACAAATTAAAAACTAAGTTACTATGTTCCATCTCTTGAAATCTACCTGACTCTGCATTTGGCTCTAATATGGTCTCTTCAGCAAAGGGCTCCTGGATCTGCCTCTCTTCTGTCTCTCTCTGATAGCCAGGGGATTCCTTAAATAAAAATATCTCTGGCCAGTTGAAGCCGATAACAGAGATGCAGCACATGCTGTAGAAGTACTGGCAGTAGCTTCTAACACATCATTAGATTCAGTTTGAACTCCACACAAACTGCTGTCATCCTTAGAAACAGCATTTATCTGCAAATCTCTCCTTTCTTTCGGTCTCACAGCCAGTAGCTTCAATGAAGCTGTATTTGTTGAAGGCAACAATGCTACAGAAGGAGTAGCATTCTGAGTTAAATGTATCCTATCAGAAGTAGCAGTCCCTGTAATATATGTATCAGTTTCCTGCCGGCTGTTGTTAGGGTCACATTCTCTCCTTGCTGCATTCTCAGAGGGCGTGTCTCTCCTTGGTTTGGGCCATGAAAACACATTGCCTTTAGAAAAATCAAGTAAGTCATGCTGTAATTTCTTCTTTTTAACTAACTGCAGTCTTTTCTCATAAGCAGTACTATTATCATAGAGCTCATGTAGTTGATTCTTAAACATTATCAGATGTAAACTTAATTAACAGGTCATTCTGTAGGGCTTTAATCTCTGCTAGCAAAGTCTCTTCTTCTGGCTTAAAAAAAACTCAAGTAGCAAATGCATATAATCAAAGCTCAAGTAAATATTCAATGACTGCAATTTTTTAGCAGCTCAGGATAAGCTGCTCCATAAGTAGGCATAGTCAGTACCCTCAGACCACGAGACACCACTTTATGAAATAAAGCAGCTTCAAAATTCAAGCCACTGCAGTCTTTTAAATTTATAGTTTACTTACAAGCTGTTTAAAAGTAGCAGAAAAATCTCCCACCTGTATATTGTCATTAGTACAGTCCTTATCCAAAGGATCACTAGGAATATGAAGCAAGGGATTCTTGCTCACATGTAACACACACAGAAACTGATTCCCATGTAATCCATCATGCTGCAGTTCATTATTAATGGTGTATTCGAGTTCTATATCAGCCTCCTCCACCATGTCCTAAGAGCTCACACAAGCAAAGTGAAGCAGAAACAAAACAGATAGAGCTCACAGGTAAAAGTTGGAATTGTAAAATCCAATGTAGAGAATATGAGCAGTCTAATAATCCAACCACCAAATGAAGGGATGCAAAAAAATAAATTTTGCAAAGTGTCTTTGAAGTCCATTTTAAGGACTGGGAAGTTGCCCCATTAGTTTTAATGTTTTATAGACTCTATTTTTATTGAATGTTTTTTATGTTTTGTGAGCTGAAAGGTTTTAAGCCTTTATTACAGAATTGTTATGGTATTGTATGTTTAAGAGGGTGTGTTGTTTTATGTGAATGCTGAATGGTTATTGCTTTCTGACATCACTGTTTGATTGCTTAAATAGTCTTCTGGCATTTTTTATCAATGGTCTGATGAAGCTGCAGTTGTAGTGAAAGTGCTTACCTCATTAAACTTTATTTTTTTGCATCCCTTCGTGTGATGCCTGTGCACTGGCCCAGCAATCAGGGAGCCTCAATCTTCACCACTAACACCAGTGAGGGGTGTCCATATAGGAAAAGGATAATAAATACACACACAGTAAAGTACAATTTATCTTAAGAGCACACAGAGATCACAGTCAGTCTGGGGCTGGTTTCTCCCTTTCTCTCCAGGTCCCCAATAAGACTCAACACTGGCACAGCTATAGGGTCCAGATCTCAGCCTAGTGGGCAAGCTAAAACTCCAGCACCCTCTCTGTCAAACCAGTGTTTCATGTCCATGCCTAAGTAGCTGACGCACACACACACTTTGAGATAAGAGTTATATACAACCACACAGACACTCCTGGGGAAGGCTGGCACAGGTTCTCCAGCTGTGCCACTTTTACCAAGACTATATGGTAGAAATCACTGCCGTCACCCACTGATATTTATCAGCTACTAAAAGGTCCGTATGAAAGGGTGTCCAATTATACTCTGCAATATTATTATCCAAATGGCAAGTGCCACTGAACAGTCAAGGCTTATTTGGAGTGGTTTTGCCAGTATCACTATATACATGCAATGTACTCTAGAGCTTAAATTATCTCTACACAAAACAGTCACAGTTGAAAGGTTTAAAAATATTTAATAATAAATAAAAAAAATACAAGACAATACTTCTTACTACACAGTGCTAGTCAAAAGTTCAGCGATCACAGGGAAATGCTTACAATACTACAGTAGAATAGTTCTGACATCAACACAGAAAAACACTTAGTTTAATCTTCCTATTTCCTAGCTATTTCTAAAAGAAACACTAAAGTTTAAGATCCTACTGCACCAGAGATCAATTCCTCGTTGGTCAGATCCGACCACAAGCTAATCACCCTAGACATCCACATCCCACCCCCACCAACCATTAGGGAAACCACCATAAAAAATGTCTCCAAAGCCAACTTCACGCTTCTTAAGACAGAAGGGGCAAACTTCACGACACCCATGCTGATGGACAATAGAGGTACGACTACTGAATCCTATACAAATGCACTTTAAAAGCACTTACATGAGTGCATAGATCATGCAATCCCTAACAGAACCATGATGCTATCCTCCAAAAAAAAGGAAGCCAATCTGGTGGTCCCCTGCCATAAACAAACTATACAACAGAAGAAAGAAACTGTTGCAAAAAAAAGTAAAATCCCATGATTGGATGGACTCCCTGGTCAGCCTCAGTAAGAAGCTGAGATCCCTCATAAAATAATCCAAAGCTTGTTATGAAAACAAAATTGCCACTGATTTTAAAGACAACCACAAAGCATTCTATAGCTATGTCAAGAATCTCAATGGCAACACTCAGATCTGCTCTGAGTTACAGCACAATGGCACTAAATATACAGAACCAACTGATATTGCCAACATCTTGGCAGATCGGTTCAGTGATAACTGTACCCCTCTCTCACCCTCTAAAGGGACAATCTCTATACCAGAAGAATGCAAAGTTCCTGTAATCATGGCTGCACAGGTAAAAAACACACTCTCCAAAGCCAAGAACACAGCATCCATGGGACCTGACAACATCCTAGGCTGCGTTCTACATGAACTACAGAATGAACTGGCACCCCACCTAAGTACCATGTTCAATCATAGCCTCACCTCAGACTTTGTGTCCGCTGAATGGTGCACAGCAACAGTTATCCCACTCCACAAAGGGGGAGCCACCATGGACCCCAGGAACTACCACCCCATTAGCCTGATGAGCCTGGTCTGTAAGGCTATGGAATGTCTCATCATGGAACTTATAAACAATGACATTGGTAATCTCCAAACTCTGGACCCTACCCAGTTTGGGTTTGTAAAAGGCAGATCATGTCTCCTAAACCTGATAGATTTCTTTGAAGCAGTCACCAATGCCATAGATGAGGGGAAGGTGATTCACACAGCCTATCTAGATCTCGCCAAGGCTTTTGACACCACTCCCCACTCTGGAATTATAGACAAACTCACTAAACTAGGTATAAATCCCTATGTCACAAGATGGGTTGCCAACTGGCTCACTCACAGAACCCAAACTGTGAAAGTAGCAGACTCTAAATCCAACTTCAGACCAGTGACAAGTGGAGTACCACAGGGTTCAGTCCTGGGTCCTCTCCTGTTTGGTATCTACTTCTCTGAAGTACAGGCTAACACAGAAGGTCTTTGGCTAACAAAGTTCACAGATTACTGCAAACTATGAGCCATAATCAAAACTCCTAACAATGTGGACTTCCTACAAAAGGGCCTCACTGAGACAGATGCCCGATGTCAAAGCCATGGCCTCAAGCTCAGTGCCAAAAAATGCATTGTCATCCCTTTTGGTAAAAACTCTGTACCCATGAGCTACCACATAGGTGGTAGTCTACTTAACACTGAAAATGTGATAAGAGACCTTGGGACACAGGTGGACAGTAGTCTCTCCTTTGATAATCACATCACCACAGTAGTCAGGAAATCCTTCTACGTGGCACACCTCCTCACAAAAGGTTTCTCATCCAGGAAAAAAGAGGTCATTGTTCTCCTCTACTCATCACTCATTAGACCCATTATCGAGTACAACGCCCCTTTTGGTATGTACCTCACAAGACATCTACAACAACTGGAAAGGCCACAGAAATACCTCACAAAGAATATTATTGGCCTCAAACAGATGCCCATCGCAGACCGTCTCAAAAAACTCCAGCTTTACTCAATCACATATCGCCTACTCAGAGGCAATCTCTGCCTAGCATACAAAGCTATGTCAAACCCAGAGCTGTTGGACATGCTCCACTTAACGAAATCTGAATCCCTCCGAGCTACACGGTCTAGGGACCTAAACCTTGTCACCACAATAAACAGAACATGCTGGAGGGATAGATTCCTGTCCCAGAGACTTCCCGTACTCTGGAACAAACTACCTTTGTATATCAAACAAAGCTCCTCATTAGCAATCTTCAAGAAAAATCTTGATGATTGGATGGGAGATAGGAAATTCACCCTGGGGATCACTTCTGTGGCTCTGCTCAACAGGGGGACAGGAAAATAATTTTCTTGGGTGGCAAAAGCCAGGGTACCATTTGGCTAGGCTTATATAGGCCCTAGGGCCAATAGCCTAGTACCTGTCTATGAACCTATGAACCTATACAGACACAGGCAGAGTGGTGAGTTGGATGTTCTCAAGACAAATGCTCAATGCTCTCATTCTTTCTGTCCTTAAATTGATAACACAGTACCACTGATTCATTTCAGATTACATCATTTCGTTCTGGTTCCCAGGCTAACAGAAACTCAGAGGTTAATAGCCCTTTTGATCTTGCAGTTGAACAGGAATCCAGAGCAATAAATTAAATTATATATGTAAATTCTAGCCATTAACTCTGGCTTCAAAACAATAGGCAGAATGCCTCCCTCTAGTCATCTCAACTCCGAGTTTTAGATCAAAGAATTTCACAATGCTTAACTTATCAGCTTTGTTACAGCAGAGTGCACTGTTGTTACATTTTTGCAGTTCCACATCTAACAGCATTTTCTTCAGTGTAAGAGAACAAGCCTGTGGCTTATATTAATATTTACAAGTGACAGAATTATCTACAAAATTCTAACTGGCTAGGCTGGCAGTCTTCACCTATCTTCACAGTTGGATTGTTGGACTGCTAATATTCTCTACATTGTATTTTACAATTCCAGCTTTTACCTGTGAGCTTTATCTGTTTTGTTTCTGCTGTATCTTCTGCTGGAGCAGTGTCCATGCACATCCACGCACATGTATCAGCACCACCCACCACCTCCTGCTCACAAGATAGTAAAGACACCATCTACTCACTGGCAGTCCTCTAGGGTCCTCATGCTTACCTGCCTATACCTTACACACACACACACACACACACACACACACACACACACACACACACACACACACACACACACATACACACACACGTACATACAAAAGTAAGTCTTACTTCACATCCCCAGTCACATGCTAACCATTGTTGACACTACTGTGTCTCACCACACTTGTGCATATTGACAGGTCTACCCTACCTACTAATTAGGTAGCCTGTGTCACATGCACTTTGGTCTATGGATGGTGTAGCACAGCCTGGATGTAGTTCTGCATGAATCACTTTTATTGTTATATGTTAGGCTTATTCTGGCCATAGTTATGAATGATACGCTGACCTTTAGCCAGTGCCATGCCACCTGTCCTTAACTCCATCTTATGTAGATATCACCTGCAGCTGGCTCTACCATAGGCTCCTCAGCAGGCACCCCTCCACCACTGACTCTGGACTACTTCCTCTAAAATATCCATACCTGCTGTAAACGTCTGTGTATTAACATGTCATGAAATATGATGAACACTACAAACATTTTCCTGGAAGTTCCAGGATCATACTGCAGTGTGCCACCATAGACATCAAGTTAGTGGAAGCAGACCTATATCAGTACAAACACATGCTGGACAATGGTGTTGTAAGGATTGTCTGCCATAGTCTTTGAGTTATTAATTTGTGACATAGCCATGGCTCCAGGGCATATCTGGCATCACCAATATGGCAGTATGAAAAATCCCTCCAAAGAAACTGCCAATATCATTCCTATGTGTATCAGGTGCGATAGTCATGGTTGTCACCTAGGTGGCCTTCTGATGCATTATATATTATACTATGTGGATTGTAAACAACCTGGCTGTTGATGGAATAGAATCCCTTATGACTGATATGCTATTGTCCCTGCTCTACAGATGAGATCATTATTGCAATCTGACTGCAATCAATGGCTCCAAGTAGCTCAGAGAACTTGGGCTATGTCATAAAATGTCTGCATGGCAGTCTCTGTCTTCTCTGTGGTGTGTAGGAACCATATGTGCTCTTCTACATGCTATAGCATGTTACTGATGAACTGTTGGAGTGTCCTTGAGACAAATATCAAGGATGTAGCTACTGTGTCCTCAGCTTATCATTGAAAAGTCACTGTAGCTAATATTCTTAATGTTACAATGCACTGTTGTCCACAGAGCTGGGTACTTGTATGCCCCATTACCCTGCATATGAGGACAGCACACTTGAAACAGTTCCCACATAGTTCCACTATCCGTACAGTAGTTGTCCGATATGTTTGTGTTGCAGGGACAGGGTATGTTTGGTGAGGTTAGATGACCGGACAGCATTGAGGGCATCAGTGCTTAACTCTGTGATTACTGGCAGTTACAATGGCCTTGTGCATATATATATATATATATATATATATATATATATATATATATATATATATTGACTTAATGCCTCAGATACACCCAAAATTGTCTTGCAGTTTCTATCCCATAAGCTATTACTGAGGTCAAAAGTTCTGGCAGTAGTATCTCTCTGCACAGAATATATACACTTCTGAATTGCTCCAGCATATTCCTTACCATCATTTTCATCTGCACTACCCTTATTTTAATAATGTTCCTCATTTCCATGTCACTATACTGCCATTTGTATATTATGCAGGCCAGAGCATTTATCGATCAAGATCGACCTTAATGGGTCTCTGAATCACCATGACTCAACAAGTGGCTGCTCATCAAAAATGTTGGCTATTGTGGTGCAAAAAATGCTTTTGAATCCCAGACAGAATTTCTTTGACTGAAGAGAAAGTGACAGTCTCTGCTTCATTTTTTGATTGACTTGTTTCGTTGCTATGACTAATGAAAAATATTAACTGCAGTCATGATGCAGATAGCAGGCCAAAATCTTGCAAATAAAATGGTCACAATATACTCACAAGTTCATTCATTCTGTGTTTTATAAATAACCCATTAAACTAATTTTTCCTGAAATCCATGTTTCATAAATGATACATCTGTGAGTGTTAGTGGATACTATTATTGTGTGCACATTTCAGGTAACAGAGATTACACTGACATGATTCCAGGCTTAAGTAAACCTAAATATACTTAAGAATGAAGCAAGACATACTTAACAACAGATGTTTTGTAGTGGAAAGCAAACTACTGTTCAGTCATCAGCGGCATCTATTACATAAAATTGTTTCAAAGGTACTAATTGGACATAAAGTGGCTCAAAATTTCATCTGGACCTGTAGAGCTCTTGTGACACAAACATACACACACGCAGAAACACACACACAAACATGCATCTATGCACACACATGCACACAAAGACAAAAATACACATGGATATGCACATACACACACGCCAATATGCACATACTCACATACACACTCACAAACACAAGTATTTATATATATATACATATATATATATATATATATATATATATATATATATATATATATATATATATATATATATATATATATATATATATATATATATATACAGGGTCTATTTTGTATATTTGAACGCTTAAATGTTCGAATCACTAAAGATCAAACTTTAGTGATTGAACAATTAAATGTTCGAATATATTAAAACTTAATATTTAAAAGTAAAAAAGTAAAACTAAATAGTTTAAACAGGGGGGCAAGCACCCCCTCGCCCCTGCTACTTAAATATACCAACTCCAAAATCATGCCACAGTGTACGAAATGGGAAATTTTCCATTTCCGCACTGTAGCACACTGAAGTGTGATTTCAGACTTGGTATATTTAAGTAGCGTGGGGTGTGGGGGTTGCTTGCCCCCCATGCTTAAACCCTTTAGTTTTACTTTTTTACTTTTAAATATTAAGTTTTAATATATTCGAACATTTAAATGTTCGATCACTAAAGTTCGATCTTTAGTGATTTGAACAGTTAAACATTTGAATATAAAATAGACCCTATATATATACATGTATATATTTACACATATACACGCACACACGCGTACATACACACACACACACACACACACACACACACACACACACACACACACACACACACACACACACACACACACACACACACTGACTCATGCATACGCATGCACATGTAGATGCTGGCATGCAGACAGAGGCACAAATACACAAACAAGCACACATGCACATGTAAATGCTGGCATGCACACAGAGGCACACAGACACAAACACATGCCACAGATATATGCACATGCACATGTAGATACTTTTATGCTGACAGACAAGCAGAGACACAAATGCACACACACACACACACACACACACACACACACACACACACACACACACACACACACACACTCACACACACACACATGCACTGTCTGATTGTTTTTCATGGGGTAAATCATAGACTCATTTGCTATGCCATAGTAGTCAAATCCAAGTATTTTGCTCCTTTCAAGGATAGTTTCTTCAATAGCAGCTCCCATTTATATAGCGAGAGACAAAGCATGAAACAAAAATAATTAATCTCTACTTGTCATATGCTGATTGATTATGACATATACTTTCTCAAAGGGTTAATACTCTTTCGCATGCCCATTATTCTGTTTTTATGTTTACATATCATCCCTGACCAGTTTAAGTACAGTTTATGCGCTATTGCCTGTAATGACCTGAGGACTTTTGTACATGAGAGTACATGCCTGCCATCTATTGAAACCCTGCAAAAATACAAAATTTCAGCAAAGTTGTGCATCTGGTATTATAATAAAATTGGCATATATATATGTGTGTGTGTGTGTGTGTGTGTGTGTGTGTGTGTGTGTGTGTGTGTGTGTGTGTGTGTGTGTGTGTGTTATCACCATTTTCATGTAAATTAAATAATGTCAAGTCTGAACTGAAATTTCATAGTGTTAACACGTTGTTGTTGTTGTTGTGTCTTTTGGCTTTTCCTGGTTAGGGGTCGCCACAGCAGAAGATTTTTACGTGCCGAGTTGCCAGCCCTGATGCACAACCTTCAACGAAGGCATGCCCATTCACACATGTCTCCATACAGAAGACGCTCTAGCTGAGAATCGAACCGGACAGCGTCTTACTGTGAGGCGACAACAGTAACACCACCACCACAGTACTGTTAACACTTCTTCTTGTAGTTTATCTTAATAGTTGAATGGCTATTTTCTCACGATGTGTGTAATATGACTTGAGGAACAAACACTAAGTGTGTCTGGGAGAATTATACTTGTCATCCAAATTAATTACTATTTTGATCCCTGTCTATAAGATCTGTTTGTATTTGAATAAACGTTCCTGAACTAAAAGCTATGTTCTCTAACAGTTTAATTTGAAAATTAGCATACAACTTCTTATTTTTAATTCTAAGTAGTAAACAAACAGTATTTTTAAAATGTTTATATAACTTTTATGTGATTTTTTAATGTGAGCAGCATTTTGCAGACACCTCCTAATTACAGTATATGGGAGAAAATATTTTCTCCATTTCCAAAGCATCTTTATTACATCTATTAAAATGTACCAATGGAATGAGATGACAGTGAGTGATAAAAAGACATTTTCATTGATTCTAGAGAACATGAAAACTGTATTTTGCTGTCTACAAAAGTAAATTTTAACTTTGATTTTCATATATGTGTATTGTGTAAATCAATAAACTATATTAATTCCCAGGATTTAGCAGGGAAAGCACTGCAGACATCTGATTTCCCTCAACAAAATGTATTTTTTATTTTCATGTCCATATGGTCAGCATCATAACTTGTCAGACAAAGTTAGTTTGGAACAATGTAATTTTCACAGATTTTTGCTGTTTATAGGAGAATAACTAGATCTTCTTAAAAGGTGTGAATGATTCATTATACTAAATAGATATTCCTAGTTTTAATTTGTGTTTAGTATAAATGTTAGTTTTGTCTGAAGCTTTGTTCTTCTAGTCCTGCTGTACTGTAATAACTCTGGAACACAATTTCAAGAGATATTTGGCCCACTACATTTATAGTATTTATATTATGAAGTTAATTATTTTTCAGTTCCCTGTTACATAGTTGCATGGCTCCTTTCACTTTGTAATGATCATTTATTTTAGCTCTGTACTTACGGATTACATGAAGTTGAGTTCCTGATCCATTTGCTGCCACGTGTACTTTACTTGAGTTAAACTTCACACAGTAATACACTCCTGCATCTTCCAAGGTAATATTTGCAAATGTGATGGACAGATCAGTTGCTCTGTTGCCTGCATCATTGCTAGTTGTATGTACTCGTGGATCTGATTCACTAGTAAAACCGTACGAGTACAATAGCTTCTCCTGCTCTCCACCCTTGTACCATCTGAAAGGTCCTACAGTTTCATTGGATGCAGTGCAGTTCATTATGACTGTGTCCCCTACTGCAGCTGTAACATATGGGGTCTGGTACAGCTTCAGACCATAAATGCCTGAAAAAGAGCAAAACACATACTAAAAAATATTTTTCATCAAAGAATACATATGAAATACAACTTTAAACATTCCTCACCAAACCTCCAAACATCATGACTGTCAATTTCAATAATAGTCTTTTGGCAAGAAACATGGTGTTGTCACTTGAGGTGTTTTGACAGTTAGACAGATAGAAACTATACTCAGCAAAATGTGTGTTTTGGCTGCAGTGATATTCTAGAATTCAAACTCACAATCACCTTAACTTAGGGAATTAATTCAATAAATTGCAAAAACGTTATTTTCTTCTTGACCCGAGTCTAAAATATTACAACCTCCACTTGTACACCAGGAGAATTAAAACAATTCATTGTACCTGACCAGAGCTCTCAGATCTTCTCTGGAAACAGACCTTCCTATATACTGAGTCTTGTATGTGAAAAACAAAATAAAATTAAACTGAACTAAAAAAAAAAAAAAAAACCTCTGTATGAAGGAGACTTCAAAATGACTTTTGTTGATATCAGTTGTGACAATAACAATTTGATATCTTACACTTTCACATATTATGTATTAGCTGTTAATAAGGCAAATAAAACAGTTCTCACCTTTTTCAACAAATGAATGAAAAATAAATAAGGCAAGATACTGCATGTTGCATCCTGTGTCCATGTTATAGTTCATATGACAAGTAATTGAATATTCAGTCTAGCATACAGTACAACAGGGGAAGTTAAACAGGAAACACGGTCCTATAAAATGAACAAGAAAAAGTGAAACTAAAACAGAAGAATAAATGTAAATATCTTATAGGCTTATAGGTATTTACTAGGCTGTTAATATGTGTGGATCTTTATCGCCCTAATGTGCATACTGACTGAGATTCCAGTTTTAGCAGTTCTGTACCAAAGCCACTGTACATTAATGAAGTCTTGTATAACCCCCAGGTGAGATAATCCTTTAGTGCTGTGTGAGAACAGTAACCCTGAAGCAGGTATTTACATGTTCCCCCATGTCCATAAGAAACAACAGTACTAAACCTAGGGCAAATTTACTTTTCTCATCCATACATCCAGATTTCACTTGAATAAAGTAAGAGATATACTTCACTCCACATGGAGAGGAAGGTGGTTCCAGAGAAGTGGTATTCTCTGTGACACGTCCATCCTTCCAGCATATTTTGTTTAAGTTGTAATAAAGATAGAGGTCATTGAATGGGTACTTCTGCAAGTACTGGACTTAGAGATGCATAGAAGGTCTGAAAGGATGGGATCAGCAGTGGCCCTGTATGTCAGGCACATATATCTTGTAGAACTCTGAGGAGTGTGTCAGGGCTTTGAGGCAGTCAGGGTAGCTTTTATGATTTCATAGTGTAGTTAATGTTATGGACACTAGAGGGAGCCAACATACTACAAATACATTTCTAGATAAAAGTCTTATATAGGAAATTTGAACGTATCTATATGAATTTATTCATAAAATAAAAACATTTTTAACAGTTTTTTTTTTAAAAATTAAATTTTATGACAGTTTTTAACTAGGAAATGATAAAACATTGTTTTATTTTTAATGATTTTATTCACAAGTACTTTTGCACTTTAGCAGATAGGCATAAATATTCATGAGTTATGCATCGTGATTTGACAATTTGAATTCTAATAGAGTGTTTTTATTGGGTTAAAGATAATTAACTTAATTAATTCAACTTGATTTGTTATTTAATATGTAATTAAATTGGTGTATTTTGTCTGATGAAGTCCTAAGTATAAGGACGAAAACGCGTACATTGTGCTTGATTTATAAGAGCGTTAATACTATTTTTCGTGATACAGTTCTTGGTGTAACTTTTCGTTTCTTCCTGGATTAAACTATTGGCATTTTGTGGTTCAATGGTCCCTGGCATTTCTTGGATTGTTTTATGATTTCGTTCCGTAACTGTCTTGGTGAGAAAACATTTTAGTAGCTAAGTCAGGTGCATGGATAGACACATGCTGAAAGGGACATTATATCAAATTACTGGCCTAATGAGTGCAGAGTACAGCAGTATAATCACATCCCTAGTTCAAGCCTATAGTACGTTTTGTATATTTCCAGTTAACACACATAATGCCTTTTGATGCCTTGATCTTTTTTGGGTGTAACTTCTTTAAGTAAGGAATTTACCGGCTAATAATTGGCAGAGTTAGAAGGGGCAAGGACTTATAAACAAAATGACACTGAGATTGTTAATGTTTTGCAATAGAGAAATGAATCACTGTTTGCCTCTCATTACTTATATTTTCATATTCATATTTTCATAAATGCTACATGTTATTGATGGGGATAGTGGGAAATACAATGGTATGCAGTAGCATGACTCGGCTGAAGGATGTGGGTTCCAAAACCCAATTACTTGTCTGTATTTAATGGTGTCAGTTCCCATGGATTAGCCAGACAGGTGCAGATTGTAAAAGGAACACACCAATAGTATGAATCAAACTTTGGACAGGCAGCGGATTCCGTACAGTCGAACAGCATGCTTACGCCTAATGGGCAGCCATTCCCAATACTGTAGGCATGTAATCCGATGTAATAGGCATCACAAGGTAATATCATAGTCCTCACTCCCACCCAGGGGTGTGAGTGTCAGATGCAAATACCAAATGCAGTGCATTTGCAAGTGCGGGAGCAAGCGGGTGTAAGCCTGTTTGGCTGCTGGTATGCGAGTATCACACTGGTAAAGCAATGTAGAGGCTAACTGAGTGTAAGAAACTGTAAATGGAGGTTAGCATTGCTTAGCGCCATGCAAACCCACGTACACCCACTCACAACTGCTTTAAAGTGCCTTAATCACTCTGTACCCAACAGCTCATGTTCTGGCCAGCAACAAAAGAACCAGCCTCTGCAAGGCTAGAACGCAGGACCCTGTACATCACAGTCATAGTAGTAAACCACTATGCCATGATAGCAATACATATAAAGGAGGTATCAGCAAACTAATCCTTACAACAGGGAAACAAATCAAATATTTGAACTGAATCTATGTACAGTGTAATGATTTGTAACCTGCCACAGACCATAAATATGTGAATTGGAGTACTGCAGTACACATAGAGTTGAGGTGTCACAGTAATAAGGTTCAGAAGTCCCCAGGACCCCATACAGTGTATGTACACATGAATGACGGATACCAGGCACATATATAGCCTGTAATGAGTAAGACATCGTTGACAAAAGTCAAATATAATGCTAGATAACCAATAAGCAATGCTAACCGCCGCACAGCCCAACTAAGTAATTATAAGCAATGTGTATTGAAGCCAATACAATATGCCCACAGGTACACCTCTTTAATCAGTGCCAACCTGAAGTAAGCATGTGTGCCCATAGTTTAGCCTTTTTGAAACCAGCCAATTATGGAAAAGTGTGGGAATCCGGCCCTACTTAAACCGAAGAGGTGGGTATACGGCTCATAACTGGTTGTAGCATCCCCCTGCAGGCAGAATGGCTGGAGTGGGAGAAGGCACTCACTTTAGAGTGCAGCGCTGGGGCATCCAGGAGTCCAGATTCATGGTATGGCTCCTGGTAAAGCACCAAAACAGGAGACTACTGCAGGGTCAGTACCAGGGCTCACAGTACAAAATGGAAGTCTGGGACAGTCTTGCCGTGACCTCACTAGTGCCACAGGTATCCCCCCAGATGGATGAGCAGGTCAGGCACCATCATGCAAACCTGAAGCAATGGAGGGGGGATGTCCTGGAACAGTGGCCCCAGGAAGCAAGGCAGATGCAGAATGCCCCAGAACTGAGTATGTACTCCTTCCACTACGCAGTTAATAATTGCTGTGTATACTATGGATAGGTAAGGCTAAATATCACTGTACTTCCCTGACACCTGCACATGAGCGTGCTGCAAACCAGCAAGCCTATGATGCTAGGCTGCAAAGGATGCATCGCAAGGCGGGTTAGTAAATAGCCTGCATGTACTGTCATAACAAATAAATTTAAGAGCCTGAGAAAGTGTTGTATCAGTATACTGAATAGTGCAATATGCTGTGAATAAAGATGTAACCCCTGCATTGCTTCTGTTTACTCTGCAGTCATATGTTGTTGTACTGTTGCAGTTATTAAATAGTACTGTTGTAGTAAGCAGTGTTACCCACACTGCGGTATGCAGATAAAATGTGTATGAAGTGCTGTATAACAATGTCGGAAGTGCAAACAGGTCAGTCATATTACACAAAATACATTGCAAAGCCTCACAACAATTGCCTGATAGCATAGTGTACAGTGATCTTAACTGTAATGCTTTTGTCACACACAGCAGGGCTTTGGATCCCAGGAGCGCTAGTAAGTTGTATGCATAATCATTCCACACAACTGCACACAGTCTGTTAGAATGTTCAGAGAGAAAGCTGTATGCATATTTACACTTAACAACTGTACAGATTTTGCTAGAATGCTTAAATAGAGAGTGGAATGCATATTCATACCCCTCAACTGTTCCAATCTGCCCAGTATCTCCTGATAAATGGCCCACATCACCTGTCTGTTGCCTTGTTCCCCTGACAAATCAGTGTGAAGAGCCAAGAAATGTAGGCAGCTGTTAATGACATATAACTGATAGCCAGACTTGTACATAGTCAAAGAATGTACATGCAAACCCAGCATCTCACCCAAAGTGTATGAGAGCAGTCTCAAAACATGTTTCATTAACACCTGCATCTTGTCAAGCCTGTACATAAGACACAGGTCTCATACATAATAATCTACAAACATACCATTGTGCAATATAATGGCATTGGGTAGTGTAATAATACATGTAAGGGACAGACCACTGCAGTGACTACGAATGTTGTGTAAACTACAAGGATGTATTAGTTGTTAATTGAACTCTCTCTCTCTCACCCCTACCATATGTGCAAACATAACCGTTTTACACAACTCGTTTGGTATGTCTACACTCCTAACCTTTGTTGGGACATATGTCACATTGGTTTATAAATATTCACATCTATTTCTATACATGTGCCATATTGATGGCCTGTTGCCATCAATGAAACCTGCATGTTGTTGTAATGGCCACTGTTTACCCATATATGCATGTGTTCTGCCTGTTTTCCAACTATGTTATATCTGGTGCCCTGGATAATGGAAATACCTATGCATGCTGTTATAACTAATCGTGAATGCTATTGACTATTACTAATCCATATAGGTTCATAGGTTCATAGGTTAGTACTAGGCTAACTGCCATTTCGAGCCATTTTAAGCCTAGCCAATTATCCCCTGTGAGATTCAAACCCTGTACCTTGTATTTGTAAGGCAAACATCTTAACCATTAGGCCACCCTCCCACCCTATCTGCCTTAAACATACTACAACATAGATCATATGGGAAGGCCGGTCCCAGCAGACCCACCTGTCCCACCTCAGCTGGCCATGGCACTGGGCACCAGCACATCTGGGGCCCAGCCAGGGACCTCCTCATCCATTGGCCCTGCACCACCTTCGGGTGGAACCGCCACAGGAGATGGGGCTCGGCCCTCCCTGGGAGCAGGAGCGGACAGGAACCTGTCACCCGTGGTACGATCTGGGCCATGGTGCGTAGGGAGCTCGACAGGGAAATTCGAGACCGCCTATGCCAGCTTGAGGGCTGAGTGGCACAACTAGAGGGTGAGCCTGCCCCTCCTGCACAGCCCCCAGCACAGCCACCTTTTGGGTTGTGAAGGGGCAGTGGTGACTGCCCAAGGGGGGGGGTACCTCAGTCCCACTGTACCCATTGGTGGGCTCATGGGCTTGCGACTTCCAAACACCCCTCCCCATCCAAGGTGTTTCCCCCCACATGTGTCATATACTGCCCCTGTACACGTGTTGTTTGTCTTGTCTGTCATCCTACCCAACCTATCCTCCCTGATCATACCTACTGCCCTTCCCCAACATCCCACTCTCACCTAAACATAAAAGAAAAAAGAGCAATCTGTTCCCGCAAAAAAAACACACCCCCATACATAGCTGTCCATTTCGCACACATGTACACTGGACACATGTAAACATTTCTAATTGGCATCACAACATACTATTGTTGCCCTTACGCCTCTCTCAGGGTTGTGAGTGTCCAAATGTCCCGCCAAATTTATTGCATATGCACAACCGTTGCTGTAGAAGAAATCTTCAGCTATGGACCTTCCCTACAGCCTTCCTGCAGATCCCTAGCTATTTTCCCTACTGTCTTTCCCTCTTTGTGCCCCTTTTTTACCACTTTCCTATAAACCCTTTTTTCTTTTCTTTTAAAGAAATTAGCACTGGGGTAAGCGGGAGTAAGCACTTTTAAGCAGCAGTGAGTGGGTTTCAGCCTGTTTGCGCAGGGGTAAGCACTGCCTACATTGGTTGAGCAATCAAGAAGGTAACTGAGTGTAAGGAACTGTAACCAAATGGAACCATTGCTTACCGTCACGCAAACCCAAGTACACCCACTCACAGTAACTTAAAAGTGCCTTAATCACTCCGTATCCAATGGCCCTTGTTCTGCCCAGCAACAAAATAAACGGCCTCTGCAAGGCTCGAAATCAGGACGCTGCACACCACAGCCAATGTGATTTACCACTAAGCCATAGTAGATATACAAACATTAGATGTTATCACAAACATATCATCCAGCACAGTCATTCAACAGTATAGGAAATGTATTCCATCATGCAGATGTATGTGTGTGTGTTTATGTCCAGATATAGATACATACATATACATAGACATATCAAGAACATCCCATGTGACAACTAAGCATTAAAAAGGAATGAAAAGGGAAACACCAGCAACTCCTGTATTATGTAGTGGTGTTGTCCTATGTAATATCAAGACTCCCTCAGACAGACATGTGTCATTAATACACGCAAACATTTGTACATTGGCCAAATACATTACTCTGTGCATTTTATTTACACTAACAAAACAGTTTGTGTCTAATCATTATGTGAGAACAGTACTCTTGCAAGGTGCTGTGTGCGACATCATCATCATGAAAAAAGTAAATGGAGTAACCATAGAGGCACCATTAGTGTTATGTGAATAATGGGGTTGTCTGCATCACGTGTATCTGGAACCTTTAGGAGTCATGTGCATACCAGGATCGTGTGCCTGAGAGAGAGAGAGAGAGGGGTGAGGACAACACTAGTATATTGTGATGCAAATTAAAAAGGTTACATGTGTCCAGTGGACACGTGTGTGAAATGGACAGCTATGTATGGGGCAAATGTTGTTCTAGGAACAGATTGGCCTTTTGTTTCTGTAAGGTGAGAGTGGGATGTTAGAGAAGGAGAGTAGGTATGCTTGTGGAGGATAGGTTGGGTTAGATGATGGGCAAGACAGACAAGACAGCATACAGGGTCAGTATTTGACACATGTGGGGGGATACACCTTGGATGGCAGTCACAAGCCCATGAGCCCCCAGATGGAAACAGTGGAATAGAGGTCCCCACCCATGGGCAGCTACCACTGCACCAAAACAGCCGCAAAGGTGGCTGTGCTGGGTGCTGTCTAGGAGAGGCAGGCTCACCCTCTAAATGTGACACTCTGCCCTTGAGCTGGTGCATCTGGCCTTGAAACCCCTTACTGAACCCCCTACGTACCACGTCTGGGACTGTACAATGGCTGACAAGTTCTTGTCTGGACCTGCTCCCAGGGGTGACAAGTCCCATCCTCAGTGGCGGTTCCAGCAGAAGGTGGTGTAGAGCCAATAGAGGTGGAGGTCCAAGGCTGGGCCCCAGATGTGCTGGTGCCTGGTGCCATGGCCAGCTGAAGTGGGACAGGAGGTTCTACCAGGACCTCCAATCACATACAGCCTATGATGTTGCAGTTTTAACACAGATATGGCTTAGTAATAGTCAACAGCATTCAGGATTACTTATAACAGCATGCATAGATATGACCATCAACCCAACACAACAGATGGTGTACATTTGCAGAGGGAGCACAACACATGCATATATACTGCATGACTTCTGTACAAAGTGTAGAAGACTTGCGGCTGCAGCTATGAACAGTGGCCCATTATTGGCATGTCACTGTGAGAACATCAGACAGTGACTGTCATACCACTGTTTCATGTGACATATGTCCAATCAGGGATGCGATGGCAGTAACTGTCATCACTATCACCATGTACTGACTGCAATCCTCACACTATGCTTCTGCAGTACACAGATGTGTATTCAGTGAGTAACACAAGAAACAAATTGTTCCACACACTGACCAGTCCAAAGATGACCTTACAGATGGGGGTTTCCTCACAAACAGAGCACTGTCTTGTCAGTTTTAAAACATGCACACAAGCCATTACCACACAAATCCTGTTAAATTGGCATTAGTCTCAATGAAGCATAGCTACACTTACATGCTGTAGTCATGTCTGGCACATCCCCCTCCTGTCTTTAGGCTATTTTCTGCTGTGTATGTTGTTTGAGGAGTATCCAGATGTCATATGTGATGCTGTTTACCAAACACCAGATCCAGGTTCCATTCACAGCGACTGTCATGGGCAAACACCAACATGATGTTCCTAGATATTGTACTGTGTTTCCATGCGATTGGCTATGGGAATGTCACCACAGCTGTTCCACATGCAATCAGCTAGAGGAGGACTGCAATAGGTGTAGAGGCCATCACCTGATCATGCCCATCACTTACAAAACACAAGCTGCTGCTGAGCAGGTGTAGAAGTCCACATCCACCAGGGAGTTTGTGGGAGGGACAGACAGAGGCAAAGTACATCAGAGAAGGTCTTGGAGACTAAAACCTAAGCATCATCTGTCACACACCTACCAGTACAGGGGTTCAAACTCCTGACTGACTAGCCATTACTATTACAAGTGCATGCAGTTACTCCATGTGCCACATAGCTGACATGGTGTGCTGTAAGAACACATCTGTGTGCTGGTGAGTGACATCTGCAATAGAGATATAGTAGACATACATTAGGTATAGTACACATGGCTGTCCACATGAACAGATATCACTGGCAGCACAAACACACTCTCTAAGGGACTCAGCCACATTGTCACACTTTGCCAGGCTCACAAATACACTTTCTAACTACTTAGTTTGCCACACTGCAGTAATGCACAGGTACTACATGCACCACAGGGGCTATCCTGAGGTTCTATGGGCTAGGGCATGTGAACATGTCTGACATCAGTCGGTAGGCCAATGGGAGTTATACTGGGTGCGACTGTGGTTGGGAGCATCATACCCCACATGCAGACACAAGGTGCCAGTACTGACATGCATGTGTGCATTGCTTCATGGGTGTATAAGGTTGGCTGTGCAAGATGGCTGTACAAGGCTGGGTGAGGGGTAATCCTTGGCATCACACCACTGACAATGGTGTGCAGTGTGGTTCAGGGGTGTAGTGTCTGCAATGTCCCACACAGATGGGTATTGTATGAACTGTCCTGTCATCCTGGTTACCATTGTGTATGACCATTGCTTTGCAATGCATGCCATGTCTGTGTTTGATAGTCCTTGACATGGACATTGCCTGGGATGTGCACCTCCCACAATAATGTACAGTGACATGTACAAGTGTACCTGGTTTGGCTGGCACATGCTGTGTACACAGACTGTTATCATCAGATATGCCAATACTGGCCTGGTGTGGCAGGACCTGCTAATAGACAGCAGATTGACCCTGCACCTGCACTGATAGCATGGTATAGGTATTCCCTGGTGTGAGTGGCATCTGTCCATACAGGGCATGTGTGTAAGGCATTGTATGTCCTTTGTGGATCACATTTGATGGCATCACATATGTTGCAGGCATCCAGTGGGGAACATAGTGAAGGCACATTGTTCTCTGCAGCCCACTGCAATCACACCATGCCTACTATCTGTCATCAATGTGCAGGGTACTAGCAACATAGTGGGATATTCTAGGCAAGTGTGTTTGTGTATGACACATGGGTTCAGAACGTATTCTGGGTAATAGTAGGGTTGCATACTTTGTTCACCAGGCCTTTTTCCAGTTGTAGGGGTATGGGTTGCCAACCCAATCCCTTGGCTGATTGACATCTGTACTCCTCGTGAGGTGGACATTGTGACATATAATATGGGCACAATATAGGAAAACTACAAAAAATGCTCCCCAACATGTCCAGTGGTTAGACACTCACAGCCACCTCCACACAGGCTCTGACTGTCAAACACACACACACCTGCCATGTCTTGGAATAGAACTCCTACTTAACTAGTTTATCACACTACAGCATTATGCAGTTACATCACACGCTACGAAGATTATTGGGTTACAGCAGTCCCAGAGGTGTATTTCTAGGTGGATGACATTAGCAGGATTGCCAAAGGTGAGCATGTGAATTGTAAAGAGTGTGAATACTCTAAAAAGCATTGCTCCTTTCTCAGGCAGACAGACAGACACACAGTTGGCCTGTCTGGGATTAAAACACCTACCAAACTAGTTTATCACACTACAGCATTACACAATTACAGCACGCGCTATGGAGATTACTGAGTTACAACACTCCCAGAGGTGTATTCCTAGGTGGGTGACATCAGCAAGATTGCCAAAGAAGGGCATTTCAAGTGTACTGTGAGTGTGCCAGTATTGTGCATACATGTCTTGCCTATGTAAAGGTAAGTAGTATAGTGGTATGCAGTTGGGTTATGTGCCACAGGACACATACAATTACACTTACTCTGATTCCACTTCTGAGCTGGGTGACATCACAGGACTGATTATTTGCAGTGGGGAGGGAGAAAAGAGAGGTTTTAGCAGTTGACGAGGATAAAGGCCAGTGCAAAAGGTAGTATCTATTTGGGATGCAGCAAAACCCACTGTCATGACAGACTGCAGACAGAAATACACAACCACACTCAGCCATTTGCTGACACACTCACACACACACACACACACACACACACACACACACACACACACACACACACACACACAGTTTCCAGTGTTGGGATCAGAACTCCACCTCTCTACAGATCACTATTGCAGTACTACACAGTTATGAGACGCACCACAGAGATTATACATTCCAAGGCAGTCAGAATGCCCTTCTAAGATTGAGGACAACAACAGGGATACTGACAGTCAAGATGTACATAGCTGTAAACCTGTGTGTTTAAAGTAGGAGTCCATTACAACCTGTATGTACAAACAAGACACATCATCTGCAGGTAAGACATAGGTAGACCTGAAAGGTATAGTTGTAGCACAACAAGCCCTGAACTGAAGTATGCCCATCTGTGGAATGGACAACTACTATCACTATACAGGGTTACAGTGGTCATGCTCATACACATAGAATCACAGAACTTGTTTGGATGCATTGACTCCAATTACACAAGGTGACAGTGGGCATACTCATACAATTGGTAGCACAGGGCCGTTTGGGATGCACTATGACTACAACTACACAAGGTTATACTGGGCATGCTCATACACTTACAAAGGGCTTGTTTGGATGCACTGACTCAAATTACACAAGGTGGCAGTGAGTACACTCATACACCTAGTAGCACAGGGCTGTTTGGGATGAACTCCGATTCTAACCACAGAAGGCCACAGTGTGCATGCTCATACACTTACATGTACAGAACACGTTGTAATGGACTCCTATTGTAAATAGACAGGTTTACAGCTACGTACATATTACCTGTCAGTATATATGCACATCATACTGGTTCATAGGTTCATAGGTTCATAGGTTGGTACTAGGCTATTGGCCCTGGGGCCTATGCAAGCCTAGCCATAACAATTCCCTGGATATTTCTTCCCACAATGTTTACTTCTCCAGGCCCCTGTCTAGCAGGGTGACTGACATGATCCCCGGGGTGAATTTCCTATCTCCCATCCAATCATCAAGGTTCCTTTTGAAGAGGTCCAATGAGGCGCTCTGCTTTATATGTATTGGCAGTCTATTCCAGAGTATGGGGAGTCTCTGGGTCAGGAACCTATCCCTCCAGCATGTTTTGTTCATTGTGATGACAAGGTTTAGATCCCTGGAGCGTGTGGCTCTGAGGGATTGGGATTTCTTTAAGTTGAGCATGTCCAACAGCTCAGGGTTTGACATGGCCTTGTATGTTAAGCAGAGATCGCCTCTGAGTAGACGATATGCTATAGAGTATAGCTGGAGTTTTTTTTAGATGGTCAGTATATGGCATCTGCTTTAGGCCTGTGATTCTTTTAGTGAGGTATTTCTGTGGCCTTTCCAGCTGCTGCAGATGTCTTGTGAGGTGCATACCAAAAGGGGCATTATACTCTATAATGGGTCAAATGAGGGATGAGTACAGTGGGACAATGACCTCCTTTTTTCTGGATGAAAAGCCCTTAGTGATGAGGTGTGCCACATAGAAGGATTTCCTGACTGTTGTGGCACTGTGGTTATCGAAAGTGAGACCACTGTCCACCTGTGTCCTTAAGTCTGTCATCACACTTTCGATGTTTAGTGTCCTGCCACCTACCAGATACCTGTATGTGGCTCGTAAATGATATATCTGTGTCTGTGCTGTGTGATACACATGCATACAGGTACATGAAGTACTGACATATATATGTTAAGTATACACAATCATGCATGTGTGGACGTGACAGACAATAGGTTAATAGGGACACAGGCGGATGCTACCTACAGCATGTATCACACACCTTGCTGCCCTGAAAGGCATACATTGATAGCAGGTTGTGGACAGTGGCATTATACTTGGAACAGTGGCATGTGCAAGCATAATGTGTGAGCCCCATTGTGTAATGGTACTGAGGTGCAGGTGTCAAAATGACATCTCCCGGCGGTGTTAGTAGTTGTCATTATTAGCAGGACTGCTACACTAAGTATATCTGACATTGGTCATATACACAACATCTGCTGCTGTCCATCACCTTAGATGTGGCATTTGATACCAAGCACATTACTGCCACTCACAGTGATGTCATGGTATGAGTGGCAACTGCTTGACCAAAACAATGAGCCAATCTCCTGCTGTTATTATGAGGTTGTCCAGTGTCTGTCATTCTGGATTGTCATGACTAAACAACAAGCCTTTGACACAAAGCACATGCATCCATGTTTCACGTGTGTGTGGATAATACCTAGTTTGCATTTACCCATATAGTTGCATTCCAAGGCAAAATTCCTACACACAGAAGTAACACCCTGACACCTACAAGACAATCGCATTTGATGCTTATGCTAACCAGTGCTAGATGTGTGGCTTTTGTAATCCATTTGCTCAATGTAGAACCTACAATGGGCAATACTGACAACTGTGCAGTGAGGAACACCTGGCTGAAGGCTCTGTAGTATACAATTGCACTACCACCATATAACTCAGATCCAGACATGTGGGCCATAACACTGGTATGGACCATTTCAGGTGGTGGTGTCCACATATTCATAAAGGCTACTCACATGTAAAGACCACTACTCTGACATAACTCATCACAGATGAGTCAGGTACAGGTGACAGTGGTGAACGCTGCATTCTAGGTTGTATCCTCATATACATCCACCACCTTGTCCCCAGACTAACAACACACATCCATATGTGGTATGACATAGTATGGTAGACCACCAGATAATCTTTGATTCGTGGACTGTACCTAGGCCTACATCAACTGTGCAAAGTACCCATGTACTGACACAGCTGCATAATGTGTTATGCAATGTAATAATACCACTGTTTGTAACCAGGTCAGTTGTACACATACCAGGGTCCCTTGGATGTTGTCAGCATTAACACAGTCAACTGTTGCTGTACACCAGTAAACAACACCCTTATGGCTGTATATTACCTAACTGTATCTGCCCTGGATATGTACATACCACACTCATACAACATAAATGACATTACCATAGCTTTTGTTATCCTTTCTACATACAGGGGGCTACATTCATTACACACATGCACATGGCAGATAGCATGCTAACAGTACATAAGGTTTGATATCTATGTTAATAGAGGTAATATTCCCTCTCTACTGGTCACCCATGACACCTATCATATCATACAACAACCCATGTGGCATGTATTTCATTAGACATGTCCACCTAATGCAATGCCTACAAATATACCCAAATAACAGGATCATTGGACCTAAACAAGGCCTATATTGAAAGACTCAAGGAAATCCAACTCTGCTCTGTATGTTCCTGAGTATTTACTGGTGATATGTCCATGACATGTACAGCCATGTGTGCACACAGCTCCTACATATACCCCATGTCAACAATAGCAAGCCATGCTGTGTGCTGTCTGGACATTAGCCTTAGTACCACAACAGCCAGTACGTGCTGGGGTGAGATGTTTACAAGCCACAGACCTCGCACATGCTTGAATGAGTGTACTGCCTAGCTCTAACAGAGCACATTGCTCACACTCTTCCAGTAAACATGAGGTGTGTGCGGCAAATATGATGTGCTCACTGTTGACCATTACAGTGCCCTGGCTTCACCATGAAACTGTCAAGTAACAGTTTGTAGGATCATGACATGGAATAATGCTATGTGGGTCTTGCTGATATGTACTGTTGTCATATATGTACACTTGGCTACTCAGTGAAGGTGGTTGTGTCCAACCAGTACATGAATACAACATCCATTATGGTGTAATGCTTGGCTATGTTTCACACATGGCGTGGAGAAGGTGTGGAATGTATCCTCTTGACCTGCTAGTCCACTTACTGATGTACACTGCATATGTGTACATGTATTGATGTTTGTTTAAATTCCATGCATGTGCAGTGTCTTATGTTTGAAGGTGACTGTTCTCTTAGTACATCATGCTGTTGCAATGCAGCCTCAACATTGCCAATTGTATATGGTGATATGCTCAAAGTACAGTAAGCTTTACATGAGGTATGGACAGATGTTTGGACATTACTACTAAGTGGTGGGGCTACTTTGCAGATGACTGATTACTGACGACAACTCACAGGTGTGTTACAACCATTCCTACAATAACCTGTGTAACTGCTAAGGTCTGGTTTTGTTAACTGAATTGGAAGACAGAAAATGTAGAATGCAGTAAGGGTGACACTGAAGGCAGACCTCTTGACACCTGTAACAGTAATACCTCCGCTGTGCATATATTGTGCATATATCAGCAGAGTTGGCAAAGGAAAGAGTCAGTACACTTTGTAGCGAATGCAATAGTGCTGTACCTCTGTAGTACCTATAATGAGATAGGCAGGTGTTTGATTCACAGTACTGGCATGTGTGGGTATGTGTGTGTCCATATATGTCACGTATGGTTGGGAATACATCCCACATGTTTTCCACTCTCCTGAACACTGTTGTTGACATCAGTACAGAGTGAAGTGTAGAAAGAAATGCATAGGTAGGTGGTTGAACCTCACAAATGTCAAGTGTCTGTATGTGTGTGACATAGGTGTATATCTTTGTGAATGCCAGAGTGTGTGTGTGTGTGTGTGTGTGTGTGTGTGTGTGTGTGTGTGTGTGTGTGTGTGTGTGTGTGTGTGTGTGTGTGTGTGTGTGTGTGTGTGTGTGAGAGTGAGTGTGTGTGTGTGTGTGTGTGTGTGTGTGTGTGTGTGTGTGTGTGTGTGTGTGTGTGTGTGTGTGTGTGTGGCTGTCCAGTCCCTGGACTGAGGCTGTATTTTACCATATTGAAATGTTAATGCCCCCTCCCCCCATCCAGTCAATGCAGTCTAGTACACCTGTTGATATCATCAGTCTTAGATGAGCATTCTAACCGCCTGTCAACATGTACACCCTGGAGTGTGGCTTGTTGTTACATAACCTACTGATGAACCCCCTCCCCACATACACTCACTGCACTGTAGTATCCCTGTTGATGTCCTCGATCTTAGGCCATTCCAACTACCTGTACATGCGGAATTTCTGTGGCGCGTCTTGTAATTGCGTAGTACTATAATGATGATTTGCACATAGGCAGGGGTTCTCATTCCAACACTGGCAACTGTGTGTGCGTGTGTCAGAGTGTGTGTTACTGTGTCTGTGAATCCCTGAGTGTGTGAGTGTGTCTGTGTTGTCATCCTTTCATGGCAGCGGGTATTATTGCTTCCCAATGAGAAGCCACTATTTCCACTGGCCTTTACTCTTGTCATCCGCTATACCACTCTTTTGCCTCCTCCCCGCTCCATAGGTTCATAGGTTCATAGGTTCATACTAGGCTATCTGCCCGAGGGCATTTATAAGCCTAGCCCATTGTTTTGTGGCTTACGCCACCCCTTTAGTATGGGGAACTATACCCATTATTTTGCTGTGCCTCTGTCGAGCAGTGACACTGAGGTAATTCCTGGGGTATATCTGCGATCTCCCATCCATTGGTCAAGATTTCTCTTGAACAAGGCCAGCCAGGTGCTCTGCCTCACATGTACCGGGATTTTGTTCCACAGCATAGGGAGTCTTTGGGTGATGAATCTATCTCTCCAGCACGTCCTATTAATAGCCGTGTCGAGGTTTAAGTCTCCCCTTGTGGCTCTGATGGATCTAGATTTTTTGAGGTGAAGCATATTCATCAAATCTGGGTTTGACATGGCCTTGTATGTTAGGCAAAGGTCACCTCTGAGCAGCGTGGCGACTGAATAGAGCTGGAGTTCTTTCAGTCGGGCAGCATAGGACAGATTTTGAGACCCTTTATCCTTTTGGTGAGGAACTTTGTGGCCTCTCCAGCTGCTGCAAGTGTCGGGTCAGATACATTCAATGGGGCATTGTACTCGATCATTGGTCTGATGAGTGATGAGTAAAGGGAGACTATGACCTCCCTTGATCTAGATGAGAATCCCTTCATGATAAGGTGGGCAATGTAGAAGGACTTCCTAACTACTTTAGCTACATGGGTGTCGAATGACAGACTACTATCAACCTGGGTCCCCAGGTCCCTGATAACTTCTTCTGTGCTCAGTGGATTGCCACCTATTTGGTAGCTAGGGGTAACCTTGTTTTTCCCGAAGGGTATGACTATGCATTTTTTGGCATTTAAATTTAGGCCGTGGCTCTGGCACCAGTTATCCGTTTCTGTGAGACCCTTCTGAAGGATATCTGTGTCAGATGTGTTTTCTACTATGGCGCCCAGTTTGCAGTCATCTGCAAACTTTGTCAGCCATAACCCTCCTGTGTTTGCTTGTACTTCGGAAAAGTAGATGCCAAACAAGAGTGGGCCCAGGACTGAGCCCTGTGGGACACCACTTGTGACAGGCTTTGAGTCTGACATGGTGCCAGCAACTCTGACCCTGTGGGTTCTGTCACTCAGCCAGTTTGCAACCCATCTTGTGATGTATGGGTTAACATTTAAGCTGATGAGTTTTTCAATGATACCCGAGTGGGGTATTGTATCGAAGGCCTTAGCCAGATCGAGGTAGGCTGTATGGACTGCCTTTCCTCATCAATGGCTTTGGTGACTGTTTCAAAAGTCAACCAAGTTTAAAAGGCATGATCTGCCTTTGACAAAGCCAAACTGGGTTGGATCCAAAGTCTGCAAATTCCTATGTCTTTATTTATGAGGTCCATTATGATCCTCTCCATGGCTTTGCAGATAAGGCTTGTCAAGCTAATGGGCGGTAATTTCCAGGGTCTGTGGAGGCACCGCCTTTGTGAAGTGGGACCACAGTTGCAGTGCGCCACTCCTGGGTGCGTATCCAGAGGTAAGACTTTGATTAAACAGCTGTCCTAGCTGTGGGTTTAATTCCTCATCGAGCTCGCGGAGAACAACGCCGGCGACACCCTCGGGTCCCATGGATGCTGTGTTTTTGCTTTGGAGAGAGCAGTTCTCACTTGGGCGCTGGAGATGTTTGGGGGCTGCACTCATTTGGTATAGATATCTCTCCTTTGGGGAGGGGAGAAGTTTGCACTGAACCTGTCAGCCAGTATGTTGGCAATGTCTGTAGGATCAGTAATCTTCACATCATTTTGAACTAGTTCTGAGCATATCTGGGAGTTTCCTCCTAGGTTTCTAACATAGCTAAAGAAGGCCTTATGATTGTCTTTGAGTCTTTAGCTATTTTTCTCTCGAAATTTGCTTTGGATGATTTTATGAGAGCTCTTAGTTTTTACTTATAGTGATCAAGGGTGTCTTACCTTTTAAGGATTTTGCTCTATCTTGTAGTAGCTTTCTCCTTTGTTGTAGAGTTTGTTTATGGCTGGGGTCCACCAGACTGGACGCTTGCCTTTGGTACAAAGAGTCTTTGTTTTGCTTGGGATTGCCTTATCCATGCAGTCCTGCAGGTGCTGGTAGAAGGCGTTTGTAAGTGATTCAGCGGCTTGAGTATTGTTTTCCGCTGCCTGGGGCCTGAAAGGAGACCACACTAGTCTTTAGAAGTGTGAAGTCGGCTTTTGAGAAGTTCTTTACTGTGGTCTTTTTATTTCAGGTGGGGTGGGATGAGGACCTCCAGCGAGATTAGTTGTGATCTGATCTCACCAGTGAGGGGTATACTTCCGGTGTTGAACATTGTGCTCCCATGTTCGTGATGATGAGATCAAGTATGTTATCTCCTCTTGTGGGGATGGTGACTAGTTGTTCCATGGCATTTGAGTTTATGAATTCCAGGAACTTTTGGGCTAGGGGTGTTTGGGCTTGAGTAGTGTTCCCAGTCTATATTAGGGTAATTGAAGTCACCTAGTATGATGGTGTTTGGTGATACATTTATCCTCTAGTGTTTTCAGGAAGGCCATGTGAGTTTCCTGAGTTTGTGAGGGTGGCCTGTAACATGCTACAATTTGCAGAGCAGTCTTGCCTATGGTTAATTGCACCTGGATGGTCTCCGATGCATCGTCGTTGCCACCAGTCTTGAGGTGTGGGTGTCCTTGATGAATATGGATACCCTCCTTTTGGTATTGTCCGGATTTTGGGGCCGGAACGCATGATATGAGGTAAAACCTGATAGCTGGGGTGCTCTCAGGAGCCTTGAACCAGGTTTCTGTCACAGCACAGACATCGATGTTCTCCATACTGAGAAGGGCCTCGAGTGCGTGCATTTTGAGATTTAGACTTCTGGCATTGAGCAGCATTACCCTAAGTTTTTTCCTTTTTGTGTTCTAGGGTGGTAGGTTTAGAATTTGAGCCTTGCCTAAAAAGGCATTATGGGGTGGCAAGAGCCTTTGCCAATATCCGAATCCCAGGGTGACAGGTGCAAGCCGTCCCTCAAGCAGCGTGGCTTGTCCAGCATGTCATCCCAGGCAGACAGATACTGGATCCCCTTTGAATGACACCAGTGTTTAAGCCAATTGTTAAAGCTGATCATCTTATCTCTGTATTGTGGCATCATTCTTGGTGAAGGTAGGATACTGCTCAAGGTCAGGGTCATACCTGCCTGGGCTACATAATCAGAGAGCTCCTCAATGTCTCTTTTCATGTAGTCCAAGGAGGTACGTCTCAGGTCGTTTACACCAGCGTGGACAATGACTGAGTCATATTTGTACCTGCTGTTGAGAGACCTGAGTGCTTGCGTTATGGCGGATTCTAGCCCGACAGGCAGCTTACTGTGACCTTCTCCTTACTCAGTCTGGTGAGCGGGACATCAGTGTGTCTGACTATGGAGTCACCAATGACTAGTGTGTCTGGCATTGTGTTTGGCCTTAAGGGCTGTGACTGTTTGACACTCTGACTGTGAGGTCTATGTGTTGCGGGTGTTGTGTTCTGAGGTGGTGGTTGTTTGGGTGTCTGCTTTGGTGGCCTCTGCTGTTTTGGTAGATTTTTGATCAGAGCCTCCGAGTATGTCTTTGTGTGTTTATGTGTATGATTTGAGGTTGTAATGGTACTATGTGAGACTGGGTCTATAGTGTGTGTGGTAACCTTCTCCTCCTGACTGGTCTTGCCAGTCCTATGTTGAGAGAGCTCAGCCTCCAGTTTGGCCGATAGTTGCATCTCTCGCATGTATTTGTGTTTTGTGGGAGGAGGAAAGGGTTGTCTGTGTACATGAGGCAATTGAAACATTGCCTCAATATTCCCAGGTTCACCAGCTGAGCAGGAGAGGACACTAGCAACTGATCCCTCGACATGCTAGAAGGGTAGACGAAAACTTTAAAAAAGATTCCGGGGACGTGGGTGACCGAGAAATGGGGGTTGCCTTTTGGGGTACTATCTATGACAAGAGTGCCATATCAAGGTAATAAGTACTGTAGAGCAAGTGCTAGGTTTAATAGATAGAGAATAGTCTACTTGGAGTCAAGTAGAGTTGATCGTTTAGTTATAGGATACGCTGATTTGATCAGTAGTATAGTTCGAGGAAGGTAGTTTTAAGGAAAATTTGAAGAGTGGACTTTAGGTAGCCGAATAGTTTAAACCTGCTTAACCGCACTGCCCTAGTGTGCAACAGTGGCAGCTCAATCGCTCTAAATCGCGCTAACAAGCGTTTAGCTGCTTTATACCGGGGGCTGGAAAAAGCTAGAAACTGGCCCAAAACGACCAATAAACTACTAGTTACTGGCTGAAACCTCACAAAACTGGACAAAAGGCAGCTCAATGCTTCCCACTCCCACTGGTAAGGTAGCTTCCCTTCCCAAATAAGGCAAGGAAACAGTACACAGGAACTACAACCAAAGCCCAGGAATCAGCAACTCTGAAACTGGACTAAACTAGTAAAGCAGGAAAGCAAGGTAGCTTCCCTTCCCCAAATAAGGCAAGGAAACAGTACACAGGAACTACAACCAAAGCCCAGGAATCAGCAACTCTGAAACAGGACTAAACTAGTAAAGCAGGAAAAACAAGAGATATTTTTTTCTTTTTTTTCTTTTTTTCACAAACAGGCAGAAACAGGTACAGCAAACACTTATAAATGCTATGAATCAGCTACTACAGCTTACACAGAAGAATTTGCTACAAATACAGTCAAATAGTAACAAACAAGGATTCCAAGTGCAATATTAAGTTAAATGCAGTAAAACAGCTTCAATGTAACAGAAAGGCAGGCGAAATACAGTTGCTAGGTATTCAGATGTGGAAAGCAACAAAAAATATACTTAGTATCAAGAAAAGTCGCTTATTCTGCTCTCTGCAGCCTGGATTACTCTGCTGGCCCACGTGGAGTCTGTGCTGAGTAGGTACAAGCTGAAAGTTTTATACCAGGGGCTGGAAAAAGCTAGAAACTGGCCCAAAACGACCAATAAACTACTAGTTACTGGCTGAAACCTCACAAAACTGGACAAAAGGCAGCTCAATGCTTCCCACTCCCACTGGTAAGCAAGGTAGCTTCCCTTCACCCAAATAAGGCAAGGAAACAGTACACAGGAACTACAACCAAAGCCCAGGAATCAGCAACTCTGAAACTGGACTAAACTAGTAAAGCAGGAAAGCAAGGTAGCTTCCTTCCCCAAATAAGGCAAGGAAACAGTACACAGGAACTACAACCAAAGCCCAGGAATCAGCAACTCTGAAACTGGACTAAACTAGTAAGCAGGAAAAACAAGAGATATTTTTTTTTCTTTTTTTTCTAAAAACAGGCAGAAACAGGTACAGCAAACACTTATAAATGCTATGAATCAGCTAATACAGCTTACAGAGAAGAATTTGCTACAAATACAGTCAAATAGTAACAAACAAGGATTCCAAGTGCTGTTTTAAAATTTTTTTCTGGTGATTTCCCCAAATTTTAAACCCCAAGGGAAAAAAGGGGGGGGGCCCAAAAGGAAACAAACCCAAAGGGGAGGAAACCAAGCCCCAACTTGAAAACTGGGACTAAAAACCCTTTAGTAAACGGGGGGGGGGGGGGGGGGGGGGGAGGGGGGGGGGTGGGGGGGGGGGGGGGGGGGGGGGGGGGGTGGGGGGGGGGGGGGGGGGGGGGGGGGGGGGAGAAAAAAAAAAAAAAAAAAAAAAAAAAAAAAAAAAAAAAGAAAAAAAAAAAAAAAAAAAAAAAAAAAAAAAAAAAAAAAAAAAAAAAAAAAAAAAAAAAAAAAAAAAAAAAAAAAAAAAAAAAAAAAAAAGTAAAACACCAAAGCCAAAAACACAACGGCTAAACCCTAAAAACGGAAAAAGTCAAAAAAGGAAAAAGGCCCCAAAAAAAAAAAGTAACGGGCTCCCCAAAACCCAGGAATCCCTCAAAACGGCAAATAGTAAACAGGAAAAGCTTTTAAAAAAAGGAAAAACCCAAAAAAGCAAAAAATAAATTATCGGCAAAACCCAACAAAAACAAGAAATTTTCTTTTTTTTCCAAGGGGGGAAAACAGCCTATAAATAAACGAATTTTACAGGGGAATTGCTAGAAACCCAAAAGAACCAAAAAAATTAAGGAAATTTTAAAAAACAAAGACAAAACAGGAAACATGCAGGTATCAAGGAAAGGAACAAAAATAAAAAAAAGTCGTTTTTAACTCCCCATTAACTGGCCCAAAAGCTGTCAAAGAGGAAAACTAAAGAAACAGATTTTTTTTCAAAAAACAATAAAATTTTTAAACCAAAACTGACAAAAAACAATTTCCTTAAACGGGAAATATTACAAAAAGGCAAAAATAAAGGAACAAAAAAGTAAATCAGAATCGAAATTTAAACTAGTTAAGAGAAAGGGACAAAAAAGGAAAAAATACAGGAATACACAAAGCAGATACAACGGGCTATACTTAGGGAAACGAAATTTTTTTTTTTTCTAAAAAGGGGAAACAGGGCAAAATAACTATAAAACCACAAACACAAAAATGCTCAAACCCAGTAAAAGTCCCAAAAAATTCCCAAGTCTTTAAGAAAGATAAAAACCAAAAGCAAAAAAGGCAGGAAATAAAGGCAGGAGCAATTGAAACAAAAAATAAAACAAAAAACCACAGCTCTCGAAACTTGAACCTGGCAAGCAGGAAAAATTTTATCCAAAAAAGGAAAACGGCAAAACCTAAATCTTTATGCTAAACTACACGAAAAAATCAATGCTTAATTTAAAAAGAAGCCCCCCAACAAATAAGAAAAACACAAGGAACAAGCAAAAAATCAGAATCGATGGAAACAAAAAGGAAAAAAAATTTTTTCTTTTTAAAAACAGGAAAACTTATAAAATGAAATTTTGGGCCTATCGCAAGAATTTCAAAAAAAAGTAAATGAAACAAAAAAAATTAAAAATAAGTTAAAGGCAAAACCCAAAACAAAGGAAAGGTCCCAGGTTAAGAGGAGAACCCAAAATCGTAAAAAAACTCCCCTTCCCCGGATATTTTGGCCAAAAGCGGTGTATTAAGGAAAAACCAGGAAAAACAAAAATGAATAAAAACAGTACAAAACCCTCAAAAACTAAAAGCATCATCTCACTCAAGGAAATTCTAAATAAGAAATAGAAAACAGTTCCAAGTCAAAAAGGGGGAAAACAGCAATTCAAAAAGGAAAAGAAAAAAAAAATTTTTAAAAAAAAAAGGCCACCCGACCAAAAACCCCCATAGCTTCTGATGGAAAAATTTTGGGGGGGGAAAAAAGTCTTTTTTTTAAAAAAAAAGACGGCAAAATAAAAAAAACAGTTGTTTCCCAAAAATTTTCAAAAAGTTTATCCCCAAAAAGGAAAAAGGTTTTAAAAAAACGGGAAACACCAAAAAAAAAAAGGGAAACAGGCCTTTAAAGGGAAAAGAAAATAACAAAAAACAAAAACCCCAAAACCCCCAAAACCGGATACGGGAAAAAAAGGGGGTTTTTCTTTTAAAAAAAACGGGGGAAAAAAAAATTTTTTTTCCCCTTTAAAAAACGAAAATCACAAAATAAAAGAAATTTCCATCAAAAAAAAACCCCAAAAAAAAAGAACAAAAGGACAAAAAAGGGGGAAAAATTAAAGCAAAATAAAAAAAGGGGGAAAACCAATTTCAAAAAAAAACCCAGACGGGAAAGAAAATTTAAAGTTTTTTCCCGGGGGGGAAAAAAGGGAAAATGGAAAAAGAAAAAAAACCGGGTGAAAAAAAAAAAAAGAAATGTCCCCAAAACGGAAAACAGTTTTCCCCCCAAATTAAAGTAATGACAAAACAGCTCAAATTTTTAGAAGAAAATCCCATTTTTGTAAATCAGTTGAAAAACCCATTATTTTAGTTTAAAAGTCCTGTTCTTCACCGAAAAACCCCTTGGGGTTTTCCTAATGTACCCCCGGGAATTTAAACCCCCCCAAAAACAAAATGCCCAAATTTTTTGACCTTCACTACAGTGGCTACATCAACACAGCAAGGCAGAACACAACAAATAATTATTTATAACAAAAAAAACCCCACGGTACCCATCACCACAAACAACACGGGGATAAATGTATAACATGTCCCCAAAAAAATCCAAAAACAGAACAAGAACAACAAACGAAGAAATTAAAACCAAACCAAAACGAGTTTTCATTTTTTTCAAACGGGGAACAGTCCACAAACCCCATGTCAACCAATTCATCCCATGGTTGTCGAATTACTTAGTACCAAAGGCCAAGGCTATGTTAAAGCCAAAAACCCCTCTTGAAAGTACGGGCCAAACTCGGGGGTTTTAAAACTTCCAAAATGAAGGGGGCAATAATTTCCACCCAATTACCTGCGGCCCCAATTTAAGGAAACAAAGTTTTAAATGAATGGAAAAGCGTAGGGGCTATATTTAAATAATTCCTCATAAAGGGGTTTTCCTACAAACAGTACAACACCGGGTTTAATTTGGTTTTTCAAAAAGGCTGGAAAGGGAATAAACCTTACCTGCTAGTCACAATGTAAGAAAAATGTGTAAATTTGATTTTTTTTTCTTGTCAGATGGTTGAAGGTACTTTTTAAATTTTGGGGAATGACCCAACAAATATATGTGATAGCTAAATACTAAAAAAAGGGATAAGGTATTTTATGAAGAAGGGTTTTAAAAAAGGGGAAGAAATACTGAGCATACGTGTACAACCCCCAAATACCTTTAAGCGGGGTTTTTTAAACCTGAATGGAAACAGAAAAAAGGAGTGGGAACAAACAAATTTAACCGAAAAAAACTCTTTTTTCAAACAGCAGATGGCAAGGAAAACAACATTTTAAAGCATAGTTACTTTCCCTTTAAGAATAAAAAAAAGGGTTGATACAGTAAAAGGAAATAGCAATGGGGGAAATAATTAAGCACAAACTTGTTAATCAGTGATAAAGAAAATGCTTTACAGTGTTGAACTCAAAGTCAAGTTTTTTTTGGGAATGGGAAATTTGTAATGCCAATTTTTTTGGGTGTTTTTTTTGGGGGGTTTGGGGTTTTTTTTGGTTTTGTTGTGGTTTTGTGGTGGGGGGTTTTTGGTTGGCTGTCACCCCTTTAAGCGGGATTTCTTAAATGAAAGTTTTATTCAAACAGCAGGTTCACATTAAAATGGCTTTAACCCCTAACAGTAACCCGGGGGCTTTGTACAACCAATGACCCCCCATAATAATTTTAAACCCCCCGGGAAAAACCACCCAAACGCATTTAATTGGGGCCCTAATTGTAAAAAAATGTTTAAAATGGGGGGTTTACCCCCCAACGGGGGGAAAGAATTGCGGGGAAAAAAGGGGGGGGTTTTTTTTTTCCCCGGGAAACAACGCCCAAAAGCAATTTTTTTTACTTAAAAGGTTTCCCCTACCCCCAAAAAAGAATAAATAGGAAAAACTTAAAAAAGGAAAAAAAAATTTTTTTTTTTTAAAAAAAAAAAATTTTAAACAAAAACCTTGTATAGGGTGTTTTGCCAATGCAGCTCGACTAGTCCACTTACTGATGTACACTGCATATATGTGTACATGTATTCGATCATTTGTTTAAATTCCATGCATGTGCAGTGTCTTATGTTTGAAGGTGACTGTTCTTTTTAGTACATCATGCTGTTGCAATGCAGCCTCCAACATTGCCAATTGTATATGGTGATATGCTCAAAGTACAGTAAGCTTCTGTACATGAGGTGATATGGACAGATGTTTGGACATTACTACTAAGTGGTGGGGCTACTTTGCAGATGACTGATTACTGACGACAACTCACAGGTGTGTTACAACCATTCCTACAATAACCTGTGTAACTGCTAAAGGTCTGGTTTTGTTAACTGAAGTGGAAGACAGAAAATGTGAAGAGATGCAGTAGGAGGGTGACACTGAAGGCAGACCTCTTGACACCTGTAACAGTAATACCTCCGGCTGTGCATATATTGTGCATATATCAGCAGAGTTGGCAAAGGAAAGAGTCAGTACACTTTGTAGTGAATGCAATAGTGCTGTACCTCTGTAGTACCTATAATGAGATAGAGCAGGTGTTTGATTCACAGTACTGGCATGTGTGGGTATGTGTGTGTCCATATATGTCACGTATGGTTGAGAATACATCCCACATGTTTTTCCACTCTCCTGAACACTGTTGTTGACATCAGTTACAGGTGAAGTGTAGAAAGGAAATGCATAGGTAGGTTGGTTGAACCTCACACAAATGTCGAAGTGTCTGTATGTGTGTGACATAGGTGTATATCTTCCAGTGAATGCCAGAGTGTGTGTGTGCGCGAGTGTGTGTGTGTGAGTGTGTGTGTGTGTGTGTGTGTGTGTGTGTGTGTGTGTGTGTGAGAGTGAGTGTGTGTGTGTGTGTGTGTGTGTGTGTGTGTGTGTGTGTGTGTGTGTGTGTGTGTGTGTGTGTGAGTGTGTGTGTGTGGCTGTCAGTCCCTGGACCCAGAGCGCATATTTTAGGCTATATTCCTGAAATGTGTAATGCCCCCTCCCCCCCATCCAGTCAATGCAGTCCTAGTACACCTGTTTGACGATATCCATCCAGTCTTAGATGAGCATTCCTAACACGCCTGTCAACATGTACACCCTGGAGTGTGGCTTGTTGTTACATAACCTACTGATGAACCCCTCCCCTTACACTCACTCCACTGCTAGTATCCCTATTTGATGTCCTCGATCTTAGGCCATTCCAACTACCTGTACATGCAGCGAATTTCTGTGTAAGCGCGTCTTGTAATTGCGTAGTACTATAATGATGATTGGTTGCACATAGGCAGGGGGTTCTCATTCCAACACTGGCAACTGTGTGTCGTGTGTCAGGTGTGTGTTACTGTGTCTGTGAATCCTGGTGTGTGAGTGTGTGTCTGTGTTGTCATCCTTTCATGGCAGCGGGTATTGACCTTCCCAATGAGAAGCCACTATTTCCACTGGCCTTTACTCTTGTCATCCGCTATACCACTCTTTTGCCTCCTCCCCGCTCCAGGTGACTATACCTGTGATGTCATCCACTATGGATGTGACAGCTCTGAACACAGTAGCTTAATACACAGCTATCATGCTCTTGGATCATTAGGACAGTAAACATAATTGAAACATGGGAGATTATAACTGTGATGTGAAAGCTACAAAGTGCATGCAGATATTGTCATACAGACCTGTGAGTAGTCAACATGACCATATGGGACACTAACCACAAACACTGACATCCCCCGGCACATGCAATTACACCTGAAAGAGAAAGGCAGAACATCAAGATCAACATGCTGTTAATGTTGTTACACATGATACATACTGTCAAACATACAAAATGCATTCTAAAACTGTAATACATGGTATGTCTGCTGCCTGTCAACAATACTCAACAATGTTAATCTACAATTGTCTACCTAGTATGTTCACCCTGTGCATCAGACCATATCAGCATGTCCCTGCAGCGATGGTGTGGATGACAGGGATGCAGCACAGGCGTCATCATATGCACAGGGTGATAATGTTTGCCAGAGGCCTAGGCTGTGCCATTGGATGACATCATGTGTGTGTGTGTTTGTGTGTGTGTGTGTGTGTGTGTGTGTGTGTGTGTGTGTGTGTGTGTGTGTGTGTGTGTGTGTGTGTGTGTGTGTGTGTGTGTGTGTGTGTGTTAAGGCCTGTGATATCACTGTGTGTGTGTGGATGTTATGTGTGTGTGTGTGTGTGTGTGTGTGTGTGTGTGTGTGTGTGTGTGTGTGTGTGTGTGTGTGTGTGTGTGTGTGTGTGTGTGTGTGTGTGTGTGTGTGTGTATATGCATGCACACAGGTCTGGCATGTGGCTGGCCTACACAGGGGTATTATTGACAGCTGCAGACTGTACAAGGCAGGTTTCACAGTGTCTGGTCACAGCCACATGACCTGCACCTGCCAGGGGTTGCATGGGCACTACCAGGCAGAGGTCCAGATTGGGTACTGTCTGATGACACATCCACTGGAACCATGTCCCTGTTGGGACCATCCAGGACCATGTGCATGTGGCCTGCTGTGTCCTGGTGTGGACTGCACAGCACCAGCTGCACTGTTGCTGCTACCGCCACTATGGGAGCGGGCATGTGTAGGAGCATGTTCATGTAGTCCTTCAACAGTTGATGTAGCTGACCTATATCCACGTGACCAACGCCTCACTCCCACCAGATGTTCCAGCACAGACATTCCACGTTCGAGGATTGACATGCCATGGTCAAGGACTCCCACCATGTCACCCAATCATCTATCCAAAACATCTGCAAGATGATGGTGATCATTTGCTATTGCCTGGATGTTGTCAGTTAATGAACGGACAGCAGACCTCTGAAGCCTCAGACCTTCTCTGTTGTGCCATTCAGCACATGCCTGTGCCTCCATTACAATCTGAAACATGTGTTTGGTGACTCCAGCTGATGGTGCTTTGTCTCGCAGGGGCATGTTGCCCAGTGGTCCTCCTACGAGCAGCACTGGGCACATGCCTGTGTGGGACATCACCAGTCAGTTGACTGGGATCATGGTGTGCAGGCACACCTTCCATAGTCTCCACACTTCCCTGTTCCATGCTACCACCCGCCAGCTGTCCTTCCTCTATGGCCAGTGGTGACAGAGTATTTGTAGGCAGGGGAGCTGTCTGCGAGGATGAGGGGGATAGAGGTGGAATGGCAACCAATGGCACAGATTCAGCCCCTGACAACCCTGTCTGTGCCTCAATCATACTTTCATCATCACTGCTAGAGTCTGTGGGGACACTAACATCAGGAGGTCCGCAGGAGGGCAATGCACCTACATCAACACCTGTGAGTGGCTGACAAGAACTGTACATTACAAGTTATACAACACAGACACACAGACATATGCTATGGCACCCAACGGCATGCAACATGCAGGTGATATGGCAGATGGCATTCAGCTTAGAGAATTTTAGTGGTAGACATCATACATCCATGAGTTGCACACAACAGCATGCATGTGCTATAGCAGACGGCATGCACCTTACACAATTATAGTGGTGGGTAGCATACATACCTGTATTGCACCATCTGTGGTAAGTAGCTTATGCCACATACTGCAACACAATGCATTCAATATGCACCATTACACCGCATGACCATGGTGTGTGCAACATACACCACATGTTAACAGACCATTGCTGACCTTTGTATATCTGCCACTAATGCTTTGTGTTGGCCACTGCCCCTATGTGTGAGGACATGAGCAGAAGGGTATGTCGACTGAATACTATGTTTGCCTGAGCCCTAGCTTGCATATCTCCCCCAAAGCAGTGCATGTCTGTTCAACATTATTCTGCCTACCCCTGAGCTGGGTCTACAGACATTGTGCATGTGGCTGTACACACATGTTTGACATAGCTGTCCCTACTTTGCAATGGTGCCACAGACCAGCACAGGTTTGCAGTACACTGGGCTGATGTGTGGCATATGACCTTGCCAATCACATGTAGTATGACATGTCTTCTGCTGATGTGTTGAATGACATGCATACATTGTAACACAATGGTGTCCTTGCCAATCTACAGTATGGTAATGGTGTCCCAATGCAGGGATGTGTTATACTAACATGGGCTTTCAGCTGACGCAATGTTGTCTGTCCTCCCTACAAATATGCAGTGACATACTGCACATTGAGCTGATGTGCATAGCCATTGCAGGGCATCATGTGGCTTCACTGTTGCTATACAGTGTGAGTTACGGATACAGTTCATAGTCATGAATGTGTTCACATTCAATACATATCTAATGTGGAATGTGACCCACGTCACTGAGGTGTATACACACTAAGCCCTAATGTGGAATGTGTGACACAGGTCACAGAAGGGTATACAGATGACACTCCTGCACATCTGCAACTATATTACTGATACCTGGCATCTATGCCCACACATGGCTAACTTAGCAGTACTCTATGTCCCACATGCCATCTGTGTACCTCACACACATGAGGAGCAGGCATGACAGTGATGTCTGACACCAGCAAGGTGAATGTATCGTATCTGTGGCCTGATGTCATCGTATGTGTATGTTGTGCAACACATGTATGTATTTGGATACTGTATAGGTGAATGCTTTCATGTCGTGACACACTCAAGATGTTCAAGACATGTTATGTGGTGGTTTCATGTTATGCCTACACAAGCTGTGCACAGGCCTGTATGATGTTTAGTGTTTCACATCTGCAGTATCACCATTACACAAAGGCCATAGTTGTATTGTGTCGAGCCAATGTACAACAGGGTGTACACACATGTACATCACTTCTACTCTGTGTGTTACTTCATGTCTCTGGCCATCCTACATGGCCATGTGTACACATGTTCTGTCCAATGGTTGTGATGGCCATCTATTTCACATGTCAGTGTTATCCCATATGACATACACCCATAGATGTCATAATGCTCCACTGAGGACAGTGTTATGCAGACAAAGGGTGGTATATTTGGGATGTGAGATATCATGCTTTGCAGGATAGTTGAGCAGTGTTGCAGTCAGCCCACTACATGTCATGGACATGTCAGATAGCACATGACATTGTGTGACATTCATAGCAAGGGTATAATCCACAAGGGTGTATCCTGTAGGCTGATCATACTCCAGCTCCAACACAATTGGGGTGTGTGCACACATATGCTCTCTGTACAGTACTGTTTGTATTCCCAACATGTGTACTGCTGATCTGTAGTACCTGTCCCTACAGTGAACCACACCTCCACCATTGCATTCGCAGTTGTCCACACATCTGGCAATGACAGTTTGTAAGCTTTAGTGTAGGTGTTTTGTATAGTCTTCAATTGTTTCACATGGGTAACTGTGATGCATTGCAGGTCTGACCAGTATCTATTAACAGGACCACCATACATTATGTGTACGTGTGTTATGGCAGATAGCATGCAATTAATATGATCTGTGCATTATCAAGCCTGGTAAATAATAATCTCACCTGACACAAGCTGCTGTCACTGCAAAACACCAGAGGTACCTAAACAGGAGTGTCACAGCAGTAAGATCATTATCCACACCTGTGTGATAGCTACAGGGTGCAATGTCCATGTTAGCACATATGACAGTACAATGCACTATACTATGGAGTATGCACATCTGTGCATATATAGAGTAGCAGACTATAGTATGTGGCATGTGTGCATACATTCCTTGCATATGATGTTACATTACATTTTGTACAGTAACACATGTAGCTATGTGAAATATAGTTGTGTTATATGTGCAGTACTGACTTACCAGGCAACTCCAGGCTCAGTGGTTGAGAGACACCCACCTCCACAATACCAGCTAAAGCTTGTGTATGGAGGTCTGCAGGTGTCTCCAGGATAGCCAGTAGCTCCTCGGTATGTGTGAGTGGGGGCTGGGTGAGTGGCCCCCCCACCTGTTGCACCTTGTTCCCTGGTGATTGCATTAGCACGCTGTTTCACCCATCTTATGAGGTCGGTGCAGTGTCGTCACACCTGCTGATAGGTGCGATTATGGCTGCCAACATCATTTACCCTCCTGCAGAGTTCCTGCCACAGGGCATCCCACTGCCGTGCATCCTGTGGCACATGGCTGAAGAGTGTTAAATGGTTGTCGAGGAGGTATGGGATGAGGACCTCATCGTCCAAGCAGGTGTACATTGGCAGCCTGCCACGCGGCATACCTGTAAGACATAATGATGGAGACAGGTCACAGTAACTCACAGAGAGGTACAGAAGTACAGCTGAACATACGTGTGTATCACATTTATTAAGATTACAAATAAGTCTTTGCAAATCTACATGACACTAACACCACTGGCATGTTTAGGTCACACACATGTGACACTTACTGGTGATGTGATGTTATCACCATATATGTGTGTGTCATGTGACGACAATTCTCATACTCCATGTGGATGTTGTCTTGACATGGGCATGTCTGTTTGCCTGTTCTGGTGTCTTTACCCATCAGCACATGCCTGGATGTGTTCACATTAATGCAATAGACCTTATGCTGTGTATATGTCACATATATAGTCATACACAGCCTTTAGAGACATGACCTGTGACCCTGCAGACTTGCTCACAGAATGTTGCATATGTATGTGTTTTGCCATATACATCTACATGGCACTGTACAGCTGTGTAGCATCCTGCCATGTATTTCCTGTGTTGCACATGTGAAACACATGGGACAATAGTTAACTTGATGGTATTTGCAGGGCTGGATATCAAGTATAGCATGTATGGTCATAGTGAACTAGCAGGCTATATGCACTGGGCCATATATGACTGTAGGCAGAAAGGTTACCTAGTTGTAGCCAACAGACAGGTAAGTTTCAGTGGCCAGCTCAAGCAGTGCCACAGAATTGTTCCACATGGTTACTGATATATTTGGCATACGGTCATCACACCATGTCACAGAGAGGGGCAATGTGCAGCTTCACTGAACAGGGATGCATAGTATGGCAGGTGTATGTAAAGTGTATGGGACAGAGATTTGTCAGGCATGTTGTGATCCTTGTACTAGAAAGGTGGATGTCCATGAAGCATGTGTTTATTTGGAATCAGGCTGTGTTAAGTGTAGCATGTCCAATATCTCTGGGTTGGACATGGCTTTATTCAGGGTAGGCTGCATGCTACATAGTGGAGATAGGGATTGGGAAGGGCAGTATAGGCCATCTACACATGGGCAGTAACCCTTAAGGGAAATATGTGATCTATTATGGGTCACATGAGTGTTGAGTATGGCTGAACAATTATCTCTATATACATGGTTGGCACCCTCTCATGATTAGGGGTGCCACATACAACTACCTGACTGGTGTGTTGAAGTAACTATCAAAGGAAAGACTACTGTCCAGCTGCATCCCATACACACACAGTTGCCATTACATTGACCGCTGCCTAGGTGGTAGTTCATGGGTACAGTGTTTTTCACATAGGGGATGACAATGCAATACTTAGCTGTCAGATTGTGGCCGTACATCACACACCACATATCTGACCCACAAAGGCCCTTCTGTATGTTGAACACAGCACACATTGAGTCAACTATTGCTCCTAGTTCATAGTCATTTGCAAACATCAATAGGCAGATGCTTTCTGTGTTAGTCTGTGTGGTATAGATAACAAAGAGGGGGAGTACAAGGAATGAACCCTGTATTACTGTGGCTGGCACTGGTTTGATGTGCATGTATTAGTCAGACACCTTCTGTAGTGTTGGTTCTGCCAGCAGTCCAGTTGCCAACCACTCCTGTGACATAGGAGTATACACCTAGTTTACTGAGTGTAGCTGGAGCACAGTATGGATGATGGTGTCCTAAGACCTGACAAGGTCATGATATGCTGTGTGAATCAACCTTACTGTCATCTACATCTGTACTGAGTACAACAAATAAGTTGATCACGGTTCATGGCCTTACAGACCAGACTCAGCAGGGTATAAGTGCACTGTTTCCCATTATTAATGGTGTCTCCCCGTTTGTGGGGTGTGTTAAATGTTGCTGTGCACAATTCAGTGTGTACACAGCCTGACATGGAGCTATGATTGAACATGATGTGTATGTGGAGAGCAGATTGTTCTTACATTTGTGTAGGATATACCCTGGGATGTTTATTTTATTTATTATTTATTTATTTTATTTTACATTTGTTAACAGGGCTAGTCTGACTGGATATATTTCCATTTTCAGCAGAGGCCCGGGGAGAAAAGCTCCACATATAGACAAGACAGATAACACATAGCAAAAAAAAATATAACAGATTAAAATCTGGTAGGACATTAGGACTTTAACTCCTAGACAAGATAATTAACAACAGAGTAATGGTATTTAACAACATATTAAACATTATTTCATCTTTAGAACGATAAAGAGAAAGCATAAAACCAAGGAAAAGAGAGACAATAATAGAAAGAGAGAACAGATTTATAAGAGATATGTACTGTCAGAAAAATAGACTATAGCCATGAGGAGGAGAAAAACACATTTTTAATCAAGCTTAGAGCAGGGACATATCCAGTGGTTTTTAAGGTAGACTCTGAGTTTTTGTTTAAACAGAACCGTAGATGCAATTGAAGTAAGTTCGGAAGGAAGTTTATTCCAGAGTTTCCCAATGGTATTCGAGAAAAGGGAATCACCAGCTAGGTTATTAGATTTGGTTAAGGTAACTAGCAGTTTGCTTGAAGAGCGGAGTGAGTTCAGGTTAGAGTAGGGGGTTAAGAGGTTAGAAAGTACAGGTGTATTAAGAGGTTGGTAAAAAGCTCTTTGGACAAACATAAGTTGGGAAAGAAGCAACATGTTTGTCAGTTCCAGCCAGTTAAGTTGTTGCAGATTCAGACAGTGGTGAGTTCTGAATTGCTTCCCAGTAACAAATCTAGCTATGTTATTATAAGTGGTAGACAGTTTAGAGAGACTGTTTTTCTTAAGGTTAGTATAGATTGGAGAGGCATAGAGAAGAGTGGAAATAAGATGAGAGTGGGCAAGATTAACTTTGGCTGGGTAGGTTAAAAAAGTTTTGATTCTATATAGAGAGCCAAGTTTCCTGTTTACAGATTTAATGGTATTGTTGATATGACAGTCAAAGGAAAGATTATTGTCAATCGTGACACCTAGCAGTTTAGTAGTAGAGTCAGGTGATATAGGGGTTCCATTGTTAGATAAGATAGTGAAGTCAAATGTAGGGGATCTGGTAGTAGGCTTAAAGAGTAGGAGTTTGTTTTTTTTTGCGTTTAGGAGTAGGCAACGTTTTAGGAACCAGGTTTCAACTTTGGAAAATACGGCTTGAGTATTAGTTTGAAGTTCAGAAATGGATTTAGCAGAGCAAATTAGTGTGGAGTCGTTGGCGTATTGAATGCATGTAGCCTGGGGAATAGCTACTTGTAAGTCATTTATAAAGAGGGAGAAAAGAAGAGGTCCAAGAATAGAGCCTTGGGGGACCCCAAGTGAAATTGGGAGAAGAGATGAGAGATTATTATCCCAGAGGATGGCCTGTTTCCTGTTAGTGAGATAGGAACTAAACCAGTGGATAGCCTTAGCTTCTAAAGAAAGAGATTCGAGAATTTTTAATAGGAGAGAGTGGTTAACCATGTCGAAAGCTTTGGACAGGTCAATAAAGAGAGCGGAAGACAGGATGTTATTATTGCGATTTTTGTTAATAAAGTCTGTAAAGGAGAGCAGAGCCGTGGTTGTGCTATGAAAGGGCCTAAAACCATGTTGACAGTTAGTAAGAATGTTATTTTTTATTAAGTGGTTCATTAACTGATGGTGAACACATTTTTCCATTATTTTTGCGAGTGGGGAGAATAGGGCTATGGGCCTGTAGTTAGAATATTCATAGGAGTTACCTCCTTTATGTAAGGGTATGATGTGAGAGATTTTCCAGATATCAGGTATGGTTTCTTCATTTATGGTTCTATTAATAAGAATGGATATGGGATAGGCAATTTCCGAGGCTGCTTTTTGAAGGAATTCAGAAGGAAGCTGGTCAGCTGAGGGGGTACATGGTTTAAGTTTGTGGATACATCTCTGTATAAAGGTAGTGGGGATGGGTTGTAGCCTAAAGGTTGGTAGTTTGGAGGATGCATGGTCAGGGATGCTAGTGTTGTCACTGGAGAGATGGGAGGCCAAGGAATTAATAGTATCAATGAAGAATGAGTTGAAAGTATTGGCAGTATCATGGGAAAAATTTCTTTCAGACCCAGAAGGGGAGGGAGTGGTAGTCTGTCCAGGGTGAAGAAGTTTGTTTAGGGTTGACCAGAATTTTTGAGGGTTATTGTGATTCACTTGCTGAAGATTGCTATAATAGCTCCTTTTATCAGAGAGGATAGCTTTTTTGGTACTGTTTCTTAGGTGCCTGAAAGTCTGTTGGTCTATGGGAGATTTGCTAGTTCGCCATTTTAACCAAGATTTGTTTCTAAGTGACATTTTTTGTCTTGTATCTTTAGATAGCCAGGGGGCTGGCTTAGATTTAATTCTGATGGAACGTTTTGATGCATGATTATCTAGAATTGTTAGGAATGTGGTGTTAAAGTATTTAACAGCTTCTTCAAGAGGAAGTGTTTTTAGTGGCTTCCAGTTACAGGCCTTTAGTTCAGTTTTAAATTGGATAGGATTAAATCATTTGAGATCACGTAGGGTCCTATATATAGGAGAGTAGGTAGAGACATTCTTTTGTCTTATAATAAAGGTTAGATTGTGGTCACTAATGTCATCAGGTAGCGTTCCGGACTGATATTTTACTAGAGGTTTATTTACCAGAATCCAATCAAGAATACTTTCTTTGTTATTAGGTTTGTTAATCCTAGTAGAGGTGTTTATTGTCTGAGTAAAGCCATGGAGATTAATATGAGATGCTGTGTTGCTAGTGTTTATTGAGGACCAGTCAAGGTTGAGGTCTCCAAGTATTATGGTTTCTTGTGGCCCAATTGAGGATATTTTCTAAGGTAGTGGAGTTATTTCCAGGAGGTAGATATATACAGATAATATAGATAGACTTTTTGGGGTTTAGTTGCAGCTTTGAGATAAGAAGTTCAGTCTTGGTAAAGTCTAGGTTATCATGGGGTACTAATGTTACATTTAGTTCAGTTTTGAATAGTAGTGCTACTCCTCCGCCTTTATTACTATTGCGGTCGAGTCTCAAGATATTGTAACCTGGAGGAATGATTTCAGTGTCTTTAGTAAAGGGTTTTAACCAGGTTTCAGTTAAACAGAGAATATCAAAGGAGTGGTGTTCAAGGAGAGAGTGGAGTTGGGTGATTTTGTTATTGACACTTCGGATATTAAGGTGCCCTATGAGTAAAGTATTTGTATTGGAGGTTGGTAATAGAAGGGATGAGTTTAGTGAGGCAGGTGTGGCTTCAGCTGAAGTATTTGATGGTCCTGGGTTGGGGTGAATGTCGCCATCTACCAAGGTAGAGTGGTTATATTCCAAGTGAGATTTGTTAGGGAAGTTCAGTAAGTATTTTATTTTCTTACGCAAGAGGTTTTGAATTCTAATGTGAGACAGCCTGTGATACTTAGCTAAGAGGTAACTAGAGGTAGATGTAATGTTTAAATGAGTAAAGTTTAGGCTTTTGAAATTTGAGGCTGTATGTTTGGGAGAGTAGTTAAAGTGTAAATTAAGTTTTGATTCATAAGAGGTTAAGAAACAGGGTATTGTGAGAGCAAAAGAAGTAATAAGCAGGAGTATTAGTTTTTTAGAGCATTGTCTTTTACAGAGGTCATGAAAGGAGGATTGTAAATTTTAGTAGACATGTTGAGGTGTGAAAGAGAGGAATAGACTAAAAGACCTTGGCTAAGACTATAGTATAAAGAAGAGAAGCTAGATGGAAGAGACAAAGTATGTATGTAGCTTTAAGTATGGAGGGGAGATAGGAGAGGTAATTGAGGAAGGTATAGTAGGGAGGGAAGTTGCAAAAGAGGTAGGAGTCAATGATAGGTGTAAGTTATAAAGGGGGTGTGGTGTAAGGGGTATAAAGCTAAGGACACGTGGGGTGGGTGGGATAAGGGGGTAGGGGGAGAGCGGAGTGGGGCAGAAACAGTTAGAGAAGAGAGCGGAATCAATCAGCTTAGCAGGGAAGCTGAACACTACGAGTTTCTTATACTACATAGTTTAGAAAGCAAGTATAGGAGAGTTAGGTAAAGAACACGAGAGGGTACAGGCAGTATACAAGTACATAACAGGTACAGGTATAAGTAGGAAAATATACAGTTTACAAGAGTTAGGTGAAGAGTTAGGTGAAGAAGCATGAAAGGGTACAGGGAGAATACAAGGACACAGTAGGTACAAGGTATAGGTAAGAAAATATACAGTTTGCAGAGGGACACTGAGAGGGATATTAGAAAGTAAGCAGGTAATAATATGTAAGACACAGTCATTAGTGAAATAAAGGTAGGTAGAACAGAGAAAGGAGTGCAGCAGCCAGAAAAAAGTAATGGAGAGGCAGTGAGGAGACAGAAAAGGCAAGGCAAGCGGGATGTCACAGCTATAGGAAGGCTAGCAGGGGCGGGGGGAGTAGCAAAAAATAATTGCAAGGGGATAAGGTAACTAATAGAATGCAGGTAAGTAAGGGATAGAAGTGACCTTAGCTTGTGCTACGTGTGTGCTACCCACAAGAGGACAGAAACACCAAGTAAATCAAACAAAATGGACGTACAACCAAATACAGGTGAGATTAGGAATCAAACAGCCTTCACTCAAGAGGAGATAGGGGTGCTTCCTGGGTGCCAGTGCAGATAGCCTGCTTTGTAGCTTCAGGGAAACCAAGAGGGATAAGCCAGCAAGGAGGGGCAACCCGATGAGGAGCACTAGGCTTTAAAGCTGGAATACAAAAATAAGAAAAAGGAGGGTTAGGAAAACACAAGGTCATGGAAGGCAAAGAGGTGTTTAGCAACAGAGTGAATAGAGAGGTACCAAAGTATGAAAAATACAGGTAAGAGAGAGAAAAAATATTTACAATTCTCAGTAACAGGTATTCAAGGCAATATTCATTGTTAGCAGCAATAGTTATAATGCATTTATACATACAACTAGTGGTATTGAAGGAGGTACATTCAGAAATAGTGAACAAAATTGGGTTCAAAACAGTTGCTAGTGGAAGGTGCATTCACTTAACAAGCAATACAGTAGATATTTATTGCATACAGGTCTAGTAACAATGCAGTGTATTTCTAAACAGTAGAGAGATGCATTAGGAGGTAACGCTGTCCACACTATACTAGGCAGAAACTACAAGAGCAGCGTTTGTTTGTATCTGTGCTATTAAGAAAGGAAACCTCTCAACGAGGTTAACCTCATGCCCTTTTGTAATATTTGTGCTGTCCACACTATACTATACTGTGCACAAACTACAAGAGCAGCGTTTTTTGTATTTGTGCTATTAAGAAAGGAAACTTCTCAACGAGGTTAACCTCTTACCCTTTTGTAATATTTGTGCTTTTAAGAAAAGAAAAGCCTAAAACTAATGACTGTATACAGTAGCTAAATCTGAACAAGCTACACTAAAACAACGCGTATATAACACGTGATTATGGACCTCTAAGCAACTTAAAGCAGTAGTTAAATCAAAGACAAAGTACAACTGTACATTGCTAACAGTGCTCAAGGGTTAAAACCTCTTAGCGACTCAATACTGTAGCTAAAACCGATGGCAGAGTACAATAGAACAGCTCTTACAGAAGTCTAGCTTTAGTAATCTTTGGTGACTAGGTGTAGTAGCATAAACATAGGCAAAATTACCATTAAACCATAGCCTACGGAACACATGGAGTAAGACCTCTTTAGCAACTGCATACAGTAGCTAAAATCAGAGGTAAGTACAACAGAACAACATTTACAGAGTTGTTGCTATAAAAAGCACTAGCGACTAAATGCAGTAGTTTATGCAAAGGCAAACCATTAACGAGCAGCGCTTACAGTACTCAGGTTGTCAGGACCTCAGCGACTGCAAGTTTAACAAACTGTTTACGGTCTTACCAAAAATAGAGAAAATAAATCACTTGCTGAGTAAAACAATTGGCACTTACAGGCAGCACACCACGCGGGCAACCAGGGGAGACCTGCAATAAGCCAGACGGAGTTTAAAGATGACGCCTCGGAGAGGAAGCCACTACATGTAGAGTCTGTGGGGGTAGGGGGGAGGGGGAGTCAGGAGGGAAAACCAATAAGCATGGAGGGTTTAGGATGGGGGCGGGAGGCAAGAACCAGCAGGAAACAGATAGAGAAGAAGAGGGAGGAATCAATCAGCTTAGCAGGGAAGCTGAACACTACGGGTTTCTTATACTATGTAGTTTAGAAAGCAAGTATAGGAGAGTTAGGTAAAGAACATGAGAGGTTACAGGCAGTATACAAGTACATAACAGGTACAGGTATAAGTAGGAAAATATACAGTTTACAGAGTTAGGTGAAGAGTTAGGTGAAGAAGCATGAAAGAGTACAGGGAGAATACAAGGACACAGTAGGTACAAGGTATAGGTAAGAAAATATACCGTTTGCAGAGGGACACTGAGAGGGATATTAGTAAGACACAGTCGTTAGTGAAATAAAGGTAGGTAGAACAGAGAAAGGAGTGCAGCAGCCAGAAAAAAGTAATGGAGAGGCAGTGAGGAGACAGAAAAGGCAAGGCAAGCAGGATGTAACAGCTATAGGAAGGCTAGCAGGGGTGGGGGGAGTAGCAAAAAATAATTGCAAGGGGATAAGGTAACTAATAGAATGCAGATAAGTAAGGGATAGAAGCGACCTTAGCTTGTGCTATGTGTGTGCTACCCACAAGAGGACAGAAACACCAAGTAAATCAAACAAAATGGACGTACAACCAATACAGGTGAGATTAGGAATCAAACAGCCTTCACTCAAGAGGAGATATGGGTGCTTCCTGGGTGCCAGTACAGATAGCCTGCTTCGTAGCTTCAGGGAAACCAAGAGAGATAAGCCAGCAGGGAGGGGACAACCCGATGAGGAGTACTAGGCTTTAAAGAACCAATACAGGTGAGATTAGGAATCAAACAGCCTTCACTCAAGAGGAGATAGGGGTGCTTCCTGGGTGCCAGTACAGATAGTCTGCTTTGTAGCTTCAGGGAAACCAAGAGAGATAAGCCAGCAGGGAGGGGACAACCCGATGAGGAGCACTAGGCTTTAAAGAACCAATACAGATGAGATTAGGAATCAAACAGCCTTCACTCAAGAGGAGATAGGGGTGCTTCCTGGGTGCCAGTACAGATAGCTTGCTTCGTAGCTTCAGGGAAACCAAGAGAGATAAGCCAGCAGGGAGGGGACAACCCAATGAGGAGCACTAGGCTTTAAAGAACCAATACAGGTGAGATTAGGAATCAAACAGCCTTCACTCAAGAGGAGATAGGGGTGCTTCCTGGGTGCCAGTACAGATAGCCTGCTTTGTAGCTTCAGAGAAACCAAGAGAGATAAGCCAGCAGGGAGGGGACAACCCGATGAGGAGTACTAGGCTTTAAAGAACCAATACAGGTGAGATTAGGAATCAAACAGCTTTCACTCAAGAGGAGATAGGGGTGCTTCCTGGGTGCCAGTACAGATAGCCTGCTTTGTAGCTTCAGGGAAACCAATAGAGATAAGCCAGCAGGGAGGGGACAACCCGATGAGGAGCACTAGGCTTTAAAGAACCAATACAGGTGAGATTAGGAATCAAACAGCCTTCACTCAAGAGGAGATAGGGGTGCTTCCTGGGTGCCAGTACAGATAGCCTGCTTCGTAGCTTCAGGAAACCAAGAGAGATAAGCCAGCAGGGAGGGACAACCCGATGAGGAGCACTAGGCTTTAAAGAGGCAGCACACCACGCGGGCAACCAGGGGAGACCTGCAATGAGCCAGACGGAGTTTAAAGATGATGTTGACAGGTCCCATGAAAGCTGTATGTATGGCTTTAAAGAGTGCAGCTTGTACCTGCATAGTTGTTATTACAGAGGCTCTGTAGTGTACAGTGGGAGTGGGTTTAGGTTCTCCAAGACCCTATCTGGATGAACAGGTGCTATTTCTGTGGGTAAACGAAGAAAGCACAGACTGGCTGAAAAATAATTCACTTTACTTCGAATAAATAAAATAATGCAAACAAAGGCAAATGTTCAAGTGAGGTAAAATAAGGTAAGTGCTTTCGTTTGTTAGTTGCCAAACTTTTTCAAACAGACAAAACATCACTTCCTGTTGGTTAAATACTCCAGTTTAGTGATGTAATCCATGCTTAAACTGCAGAACCTTAAAGGTACAATGTATCCTAAATAGTCTAACAATAGCCAAATAACCATAACATTTTAAATAAATCAAATGTTACCATCTATCAGCACATAAAACTCTGTCGCTTCTGCAAATGACCCTCAAAGCTTACATAAAATCATCAGAAAGTGAACCATTTAAGACTACCTATATACATGTAATAAAGTTTGAAAGTAAAATTGTGTTAAATAGGATTTTAAATAACATTAACTTACTTTCATCAATAACCTACAACAACTCGATGCCTATATAGTCTCTGTTACACGTGTATCTTGATCAGACTTTTTGTCAACAAGTAAATAACGTCAACACTATATATAATAGTTCTCATGTAACGGTGACTGTAAAATAAGAAATCATGTATCAATTTCATTCCTGTAAAGGTGGCAATTCCAAAATAAATATATATAATGTAGCCAGATGGTGAACCAACCTTGTAAATAAACTAGTAAGAATGTGTATAAGGTGGTATGTTAAAAACTAAATGTGTTTAAGGCCGGTATGTTGAAGAAAAGGGAATGTATTGAACTATGTATTGTCTAAAATATATTATATTTGTTTTATATTAATTAATGAACCATTTGAAACAACCAAAATGAAGGTGTTGTAATAAAATACTATAAGTAATGTGTGTGTGGTTAATAACTAAACATAACGAACTTCTATCCTGTTCAAAAACAGAGGGTATCCTAATAGATTGATAAATTATGTTATGGTAGAAATAATAACTAAACATGATAATTCATATTTCAAACCTCTATTGAACCAAACGAACAACATAACTACAGATTCTATAGAGGCTAGTAATATGGAAGATACGAACACACAATCGAACACCTCTGACTTGATTTATTCCATGTATAATGTTACTAACATTCATTGTACTTGAATGGTTACATATAAATTAATTTATATTTATATAGTGAAGTAAAAAACTTCACTAGAAATTTCATTACTACTTTTAATTCTGACAGTGGTTCAATTAATAAGATACTTACAAAAAATTGACAACTTTTAATAGCTGATCCATTTTTACACCAGCATTTTAATTATAATCCATCAATAGTGTATAAAAAGGGTATGAACTTGAAAAAATGCTTGGAAAACACACAAAACAAAAAACAAGGGAGAATGTATAAATGTGGCAGGTGTAAACATTGCAGTTATGTGTTTGAAACCACTGAATTAGCAATTAATGGCACAAAGATTCGAATAAAGGAAAAAGTTTGTTGTACTAGTGAAAAGATAATATATTGTGCCTTATGTTGTACATGCACGACGTTTTATGTAGGTAAAACGGAAAGGAAATTGAAAGATCGCATGGGAGAACACATTAGAGCTATATGTGATTGTAATGAAATGAATACTTTAGCTAGACATATTATTACTTATGCATCCCATTCTTTTAAATTTGTTGTTCTAGATGTTTTAAACTTGGATGCCAGGGGTGGTGCATCGCAACCACTATTGGAAAAACTAGAATTACAATGGCAAATAAAACTTAATGCACATAATTGGCTAGGATTGAATAATGCCATTTCTATTGCTAGTATTTTAAAATTAAAATCTCTTGTTAGATAATCAATTAATTTATAGGTCATCCTTTTGGATACATATATTTATTATATTACATAAATGTATATAGATATATACAAAGTATAGAGATAGTACTTACCTCAGTATTTTATATTTTATATTCTTATTACACTTTTGTATATTTTTGCGTGGTTATTGGCATACTAGCATTTATTATTCATATTGAGTTTTATTATACGTGTCTCATTTTTATTCATTGGTATACTGTAGATAATTTCATATATACATATACTAATATTTTACAAATATTATACATTTAGTACTGATATACTTTTTTGTACTTGAATGGTTACATATAAATTAATTTATATTTATATAGTTTTTATATTACATACCCGTACATATAGTTCATATACTGTTTTACATTATTTATTCATTTATATAATATATTTATATATAATATTATTAATTAATAATTATTATTATTTATTTATTGATGATATTACAAACGTTATTAATTATGGTGATTGTATATCTTATTTTTAACTGTATATTTTTTAACAATAATATTTAAAATATTGAAATTAATATATTTTTTTGCCATAATATTTAAAATATTGAAATTAATATATTTTTTAACAAAAACATTTATTACAACATCATGTCAAGTTTAGAAGTTCGTTATGTTTAGTTATTAACCACACACACATTACTTATAGTATTTTATTACAACACCTTCATTTTGGTTGTTTCAAATGGTTCATTAATTAATATAAAACAAATATAATATATTTTAGACAATACATAGTTCAATACATTCCCTTTTCTTCAACATACCGCCCTTAAACACATTTAGTTTTTAACATACCTCCTTATACACATTCTTACTAGTTTATTTACAAGGTTGGTTCACCATCTGGCTACATTATATATATTTATTTTGGAATTGCCACCTTTACAGGAATGAAATTGATACAGGATTTCTTATTTTACAGTCACCGTTACATGAGAACTATTATATGTAGTGTTGACGTTATTTACTTGTTGACAAAAAGTCTGATCAAGATACACGTGTAACGGAGACTATTTAGGCATTGAGTTGTTGTAGGTTATTGATAAAAGTAAGTTAATGTTATTTAAAGTCCTACTTTACACAATTTTACTTTCAAACTTTATTACATGTATATAGGTAGTTTTAAAGGGTTCACTTTCTGATGATTTTATGTAAGCTTTGAGGGTCATTTGCAGAAGCGACATCGTTTTATGTGCTGATAGATGGTAACATTTGATTTATTTAAAATGTTATGGTTATTTGGCTATTGTTACACTATTTAAGATACATTGTACCTTTAAGGTTCCGCAGTTTAAGCATGGATTACATCATTAAATTGGAGTATTTAACCAACAGGAAGTGATGTTTTGTCTGTTTGAAAAAGTTTGGCAACCGCCAAACGAAAGCGTTTACCTTATTTTACCTCACTTGGCCATTTGCCTTTGTTTGCATTATTTTATTTATTCGAAGTAAAGTGAATTATTTTTCAGCCAGTCTGTGCTTTCTTCGTTTACTTGGTCTTTTTGGTTTTGTTCGTGCTCCTATTTCTGTAGGTGAAGTACTTCCCATGCCATAGTGCTGTGCAGCACGGCAAGTCTTGTTGTTGCCATTACGATTCATGGCACAGCTATAGAATGCTCTGTGCTTGGCCTCATAATATGTGGCTAATTAGTTTCACAGTAGCTTTGTGTGGCTTTATATGGTATATCTGCATCTTACTGAGGCTGACCAGGGATCACCTACACTCATGTGTGTTCACTCTTGCAACAAAGTGCTTCACTACCTCTCTGTGTTGCAGTTTAAAGCATGGTACCACCAGTTTGCCTTCTTTGTTTGTGTTTATTGACATCTTGGTTCTTTTTCAATGGCACAATCACTGCACGTATGTGACTGCTTAAGGTTCATTTGTATAGGAATCAGCATTTTCACATGCATTACTCATCTACATGTGTGCCATGACAGTCACCATTTTGCTCTTAGGAAGCATAACATTGGCTTTGGAGACTGACTATGTGTAGTATACTGTTAGCCCTGTTTGTGTGACTGTTGTGATCCAGGTCACTGGGGATGATGGAATCCAACATGCATTGAGCGCAGGTTTTGGTGCATGAGGAGTCTTCCCAGTTCATAATGGAATAGTTGAGAGTAGCCATTATTATGGTTTTCTGTCTCAAACCTAATCTTCCCCATTACAGCACAATATGACAGTTGGGAAATCTGTGGCATGGTGGGTGATCTGTCTCAAGGTGCAATTTGGATTCCACTTTAGCACAAAGGTAGCTGCTCAGCATAATGCATTCGAAGTTGGCGCAAGTGCAACTAGCATGGGGTGTACATTATCCTTCAGGTATATGGACACACCGTATCTATGTTCCAATAAATATACGCGAGGGTGAGGTATGTGTTATAACATGGTCATGCAGGTATGCTCTCTGGAGCATTGAAACATGTCTCAGCCACTGCACAGATATGTTCTCCATGTTAAGGATTGACATAAGTGAGTCCATATAGTGTTTCTGACATGTATCATTGAGTAGCGAGACCCACAGTTTATTGCTTGGCTGTACCTGCAACAGGACCTTCACTTGAACTGTGCATGATGAAGGCACTACAGGGGAAGCATGAGCCCTAGCCAGTATCCAGATTCCCAGGGTTGACAGGTGCAGGCCCTGTCTGGCAAAGCATCATGGTCTGTCAACCATGTTATCCCAAGCAGACAAATACTGGATACCATTTGAATTGCACCACTACATTAGACAATTGTGGAATACAATCCTTTTGTCCCTGTTTAACTGCCCCGATGAGGAGTACTAGGCTTTAAAGAACCAATACAGGTGAGATTAGGCATCAAACAGCCTTCACTCAAGGGTGGATAGTGGAGCTTCCTGGGTGCCAGTACAGATAGCCTGCTTTGTCGCTTCAGGGAAACCAAGAGATAAGCCAGCAGGGAGGGACAACCCATGAGGAGCACAAGTCTTTAAAGAACCAATACAGATGAGATTAGGAATCAAACAGCCTTCACTCAAGAGGAGATAGGGGTACTTCCTGGGTGCCAGTACAGATAGCCTGTAGCTTCAGGGAAACCAAGAGAGATAAGCCAGCAGGAGGGGACAACCGATGAGGAGCACTAGGCTTTAAAGAACCAATACAGGTGAGATTAGGAATCAAACAGCCTTCACTCAAGAGGAGATAGGGGTGCTTCCTGGGTGCAGTACAGATAGCCTGCTGTAGCTTCAGGGAAACCAGAGATAAGCCAGCAGGAGGGACAACCATGAGGAGCACTAGGCTTTAAAGAACCAATACAGGTGAGATTAGGAATCAAACAGCCTTCTCAAGAGGAGATGGGGTGCTTCCTGGGTGCCAGTACAGATAGTTGTAGCTTCAGAAACCAAGAGAGATAAGCCAGCAGGAGGGACAACCATGAGGAGCACTAGGCTTTAAAGAACCAATACAGGTGAGATTAGGAATTAAACAGCCTTCACTCAAGAGGAGATAGGGTGCTTCCTGGGTGCCAGTACAGATAGCCTGCTTTGTAGCTTCAGGAAACCAAGAGATAAGCCAGCAGGAGGGACAACCCATGAGGAGCACTAGGCTTTAAGAACCAATACAGGTGAGATTAGGAATCAAACAGCTTTACTCAAGAGGAGATATGCTTCCTGGGTGCCAGTACAGATAGCCTGCTTAGTAGCTTCAGGAAACCAATAGAGATAAGCCAGCAAGGACAACCATGAGGAGCACTAGGCTTTAAAGAACCAATACAGGTGAGATTAGGAATCAAACAGCCTTCACTAAGAGGAGATAGTGCTTCCTGGGTGCCAGTACAGATAGCCTGCTTAGCTTCAGGAAACCAAGAGAGATAAGCCAGCAGGAGGGACAACCCGATGAGGAGCACTATTTAAAGAGGCAGCACACCAGGGAACAAGACCTGCAATGGAGACGGAGTTTAAAGATGATTTTGACAGGTCCCATGAAAGCTGTATGTATGGCTTTAAAGAGTGCAGCTTGTACCTGCATAGTTGTTATTACAGAGGCTCTGTAGTGTACAGTGGAGTGGGTTTAGGTTTTCCAAGACCCTATCTGGATGAACAGGTGCTATTTCTGTGGGTGCAAGAAAGCACAGACTGGCTAAAATAATTCACTTTACTTGAATAAATAAAATAATGCAAACAAGGCAAATGTTCAAGTGAGGTAAAATAGGTAAGTGCTTTCGTTTGTTAGTTGCCAAATTTTTTAAAACAGACAACATCACTTCCTGTTGGTTAAATACTCCAGTTTAGTGTGTAATCCATGCTTAAACTGGAACCTTGGTACAATGTATCCTAAATAGTCTAACAATAGCCAAATAACCATAACATTTTAAATAAATCAAATGTTACCATCTATCAGCACATAAACTCTTGTCTGCAAATGACCTCAAAGCTTACATAAAATCATCAGAAAGTGAACCATTTAAGACTACCTATATACATGTAATAAAGTTTGAAAGTAAAATTGTGTTAAATGGACTTTAAATAACATTAACTTACTTTCATCAATAACCTACAACTGATGCCTATATAGTCTCTGTTAGTGTATCTTGATCAGACTTTTTGTCAACAAGTAAATAAGCCAACACTACATATAATAGTTCTCATGTGGTGACTGTAAAATAACAAATCATGTATCAATTTCATTCCTGTAAACCTGGCAATTCCAAAATAAATATATATAATGTAGCCAGATGGTGAACCAACCTTGTAAATAAACTAGTAAGAATGTGTTAAGGAGGTATGTTAAAACTAAATGTGTTTAAGGGTATGTTGAAGAAAAGGGAATGTATTGAAGTAGGTATTGTCTAAAATGTATTATATTTGTTTTATATTAATTAATGAACCATTTGAAACAACCAAAATGAAGGTGTTGTAATAAAATACTTATGTATGTTGTGTGGTTAATACTCATAAGAACTCTATCTTTAAAACAGAGGGTATCCTAATTTGCTTTGTTATGGTGAAATAATATCACCATGCCTAGTGCTGTGCAGAGTCTTGTTGCCATTACGATTCATGACAGCTATAGAATGCTCTGTTGGCCTCATAATATGTGGCTATTAGTTTCACAGTAGCTTTGTGTGTTTTATATGGTTATCTGCATCTTGAGGCTGACCAGGGATCACCTACACTCATGTGTGTTCACTCTTGCAACAGTTACTACCTTCTGTCAGTTTGCAGGTACCACCAGTTTGCCTTCTTGTTTGTGTTTGGTTGAATCTTGGTTCTTTTCAATGGCACAATCACTGCTATGTGACTGCTTAAGGTTCATTTGTATAGGATGCTTTCACATGCATTGCCATCTCATGTGCCATGAGTCACCATTTTTTTAGGAAGCATAACATTGGCTTTGGAGACTGACTATGTGTATACTGTTAGCCCTGTTTGTGTGACTGATCCAGGTCATTGGGTGATGAATCCAACATGCATTGGCGGTTTGGTCATGAGGAGTCTTCCCAGTTCATAATGGAATAGTTGAGAGTAGCCATTATTATGGTTTTCTGTCTCAAACCTAATCTTCCCATTACAGCACATATGACAGTGGGAAATCTGTGGCATGGTGGGTGATCTGTCTCAAGGTGCAATTTGGATTCCACTTTAGCACAAAGGTAGTTGCTCAGCATAATGCATCTGAAGTTATGCAAGTGCAACTAGCATGGGGGTATACCCAGGAATATGGACACACCTGTTGTTCCAATAAAGGATAATGGGCAAGAGGTGAGGTATGTGTTATAACATGGTCATGCAGGTATGCTCTGGATTGAAACATTCTCAGCCACTGCACAGATATGTTCTCCATGTTAAGGATTGACATAAGTGAGTCCATATAGTGCTGACATGTATCATTGAGTAGGAGACCCAGTTTATTGCTTGGCTGCAACAGACCTTCACTTGAACTGTGCATGATGAAGGCACTAAGGGGAACATGAGCCTAGCCAGTATCCAGATTCCCAGGGTGACAGGTGCAGGCCCTGTCTGGCAAGCATCATGGTCTGTCAACCATGTTATCCCAGGCAGACAATACTGGATACCTTTATTGCACCACTAGACAATTGTGGAATACAATCCTTTTGTCCCTGTACTGCAGTATCATTCTGGCCAATGGCAGAATGCTACCCAGGCCTTGGGGCATACCTTCATGGGCTACATGTCCTGACAGTTCTTACATGTGTTTCCATGCAGTCCTGGCTACTGCATCACAGGTCCTGTACAATAACATGGAATATGCCAGAGCCATGTGTATAGTCCAAAAGGTGGTCTGAGTGTATGGTATGTGGCTAATCATGGCAGACAGGAGGCTGACAGTATGTATGCCTTTGTATAGGTTGGTGTGTAACATAGTGCTAGAGTTTGTATTCACAAATGAGTACTGTTGGGCATGTTTCCATGTGTTCTGAGTGGCACAATTATGCAAACTATGTCATACAGTTTTTATTTTGTCTGTATTCTAGCTTGGGAGGTCACTTGTTGGCCAGATACTTAGAAGCGTCTGTGAATCTGTGTGATTTCTGGTAGTGTGTGTGGGTGTCCTTACTGTGTTCTGGTAAGGGTATGTGTTGGTTGTGATGATGAGATGCATGTGTCAACCTACACCTCATGACTGTCCAGTCCGGTCATGGCTGTAGACTGGACTGCCTTCCAGCTTACCCCTGTAGCTGCATCCCAGACAATGTGTGGGGTGTGTTGTTAGGTGGGTTTGGCAGTATACATGGCATAGAGATTATATTCCCCCAGGATGACTACATACATAAAGCTGACATTAGTAAACACCAGTAGCTGACTAGTGGACATGCCTGTATGAGCATTCAGTACTATGAATTTAATATGTTTATTCACTCAAGAGGAGATAGGGGTGCTTCCTGGGTGCCAGTACAGATAGCCTGCTTCAGTAGCTTCAGGGAAACCAAGAGAGATAAGCCAGCAGGAAGGGGACAACCCGATGAGGAGCACTAGGCTTTAAAGAACCAATACAGGTGAGATTAGGAATCAAACAGCCTTCACTCAAGAGGAGATAGGGGTGCTTCCTGGGTGCCAGTACAGATAGCCTGCTTCGTAGCTTCAGGGAAACCAAGAGAGATAAGCCAGCAGGGAGGGGACAACCCGATGAGGAGCACTAGGCTTTAAAGAGGCAGCACACCACGTGGGCAACCAGGGGAGACCTGCAATGAGCCAGACGGAGTTTAAAGATGATGTTGACAGGTCCCATGAAAGCTGTATGTATGGCTTTAAAGAGTGCAGCTTGTACCTGCATAGTTGTTATTACAGAGGCTCTGTAGTGTACAGTGGGAGTGGGTTTAGGTTCTCCAAGACCCTATCTGGATGAACAGGTGCTATTTCTGTGGGTAAACGAAGAAAGCACAGACTGGCTGAAAAATAATTCACTTTACTTCGAATAAATAAAATAATGCAAACAAAGGCAAATGTTCAAGTGAGGTAAAATAAGGTAAGTGCTTTCGTTTGTTAGTTGCCAAACTTTTTCAAACAGACAAAACATCACTTCCTGTTGGTTAAATACTCCAGTTTAGTGATGTAATCCATGCTTAAACTGCGGAACCTTAAAGGTACAATGTATCCTAAATAGTCTAACAATAGCCAAATAACCATAACATTTTAAATAAATCAAATGTTACCATCTATCAGCACATAAAACTCTGTCGCTTCTGCAAATGACCCTCAAAGCTTACATAAAATCATCAGAAAGTGAACCATTTAAGACTACCTATATACATGTAATAAAGTTTGAAAGTAAAATTGTGTTAAATAGGACTTTAAATAACATTAACTTACTTTCATCAATAACCTACAACAACTCGATGCCTATATAGTCTCTGTTACACGTGTATCTTGATCAGACTTTTTGTCAACAAGTAAATAACGTCAACACTACATATAATAGTTCTCATGTAACGGTGACTGTAAAATAAGAAATCATGTATCAATTTCATTCCTGTAAAGGTGGCAATTCCAAAATAAATATATATAATGTAGCCAGATGGTGAACCAACCTTGTAAATAAACTAGTAAGAATGTGTATAAGGAGGTATGTTAAAAACTAAATGTGTTTAAGGGCGGTATGTTGAAGAAAAGGGAATGTATTGAAGTAGGTATTGTCTAAAATGTATTATATTTGTTTTATATTAATTAATGAACCATTTGAAACAACCAAAATGAAGGTGTTGTAATAAAATACTATAAGTAATGTGTGTGTGGTTAATAACTAAACATAACGAACTTCTATCCTGTTCAAAAACAGAGGGTATCCTAATAGATTGATAAATTATGTTATGGTAGAAATAATAACTAAACATGATAATTCATATTTCAAACCTCTATTGAACCAAACGAACAACATAACTACAGATTCTATAGAGGCTAGTAATATGGAAGATACGAACACACAATCGAACACCTCTGACTTGATTTATTCCATGTATAATGTTACTAACATTCATTGTACTTGAATGGTTACATATAAATTAATTTATATTTATATAGTGAAGTAAAAAACTTCACTAGAAGTTTCATTACTACTTTTAATTCTGACAGTGGTTCAATTAATAAGATACTTACAAAAAATTGGCAACTTGTAATAGCTGATCCATTTTTACACCAGCATTTTAATTATAATCCATCAATAGTGTATAAAAAGGGTATGAACTTGAAAAAATGCTTGGAAAACACACAAAACAAAAAACAAGGGAGAATGTATAAATGTGGCAGGTGTAAACATTGCAGTTATGTGTTTGAAACCACTGAATTAGCAATTAATGGCACAAAGATTCGAATAAAGGAAAAAGTTTGTTGTACTAGTGAAAAGATAGTATATTGTGCCTTATGTTGTACATGCACAACATTTTATGTAGGTAAAACGGAAAGGAAATTGAAAGATCGCATGGGAGAACACATTAGAGCTATATGTGATTGTAATGAAATGAATGCTTTAGCTAGACATATTATTACTTATGCATCCCATTCTTTTAAATTTGTTGTTCTAGATGTTTTAAACTTGGATGCCAGGGGTGGTGCATGGCAACCACTATTGGAAAAACTAGAATTACAATGGCAAATAAAACTTAATGCACATAATTGCCCTGGTGGGGTATCTGCTTCAAGGAGGAGTTGCCATCTTAATTCCTTCAGCTCCAGTAGTGTGTTGCAATCTCCAAAAAACTGCTGGACCTGTTCTACCACTAGAAATTTAAAACAGGTGAAGCCATTGCAGCTGGTGGCATGTCTGCTTAATGCATTGTAACTGTCATTATGCCTGATGGCTGCAAGGTGTTCCTTCACCCTGTCTGAGAGCTTTCTAATTGTTTTCCCAATGTAGAAGGAAAAACACTGGTTGCAGTAGGCTGCATAGACTACAAAAGTTGAGTGGCAGGAGGACTGAGAACCACGGGCAGAGGGAGAGGATCGAGCCGCTGGACACATGTCGGCAGACCCATGAACACCAGGAGCTCCACGAGGAGGTACTAGGGGAGTGGGAGTTGCAACTCACCAGCACACTTTTCAATTTAACTAACAGAAATCTCTCAGAGGCCCATGTGAGCTTATTAAACAAGGGCTTCTCCTTTTTGCCATCACAAAGAGCACAGATCACTGACGTTCTGCTGGATCTCAGGCTTTATCTCAGAAAACTAAATCTAAAAGTGCTTCTGAGTAACACAGAGGACACAGACTCAGAATCCTCTGACATTCCTGATACACTTGCAGCCCCCAGAAAAAAGAGTCTATTCACCCCAGCCCTCAACAACACGCTTTCAGCCTTCCAAAGAGTGTGTGAGCAAGATCTCAGAGGGCTTCTTAATGAGTCCCACTCCCATAAATGGTACAATCTCTCACCAGCGGAACTGGACGCCATGCGGGACTTAAGCCAGGATCACAATCTGCGTATCATGAAAGCGGATAAAGGAACAGGTCTTGTACTTATGGAGCAGGAAACCTATGTACAGAAACTTAACAATTTGCTACTTAACCAGGACTTTTACAAGGCTGTGACCTTGAATGAAGTGAACAAAAGCTTCACTACCATTGATAAGCTGCACAAAACCCTGGAATGCAAGCAGCATATCACCCTTGAGGAATTTGTTTTCTGTCTGTGCACAACCCCAGCCTAGGAAGAGCATTCGGCATCCCCAAAGTACACAAGGACCCCACCGACCCCCCATTCAGGCTCATCGTCTAACTATAAAACCAAGACAGAGACAATATCGGAATACCTGGACTTCATTTTCAACCCGCTAGTTCAGGCAGCGGATTTTTACATCAAGGACTCCTGGGACTTTTTAAACATTTTGCATGAGAGCAATATTGATTTTTCAAAATGCATGTTAGTAACGCTAGATGTAGTAGCATTATACTCCAACATCCCCACAGGGACGGTTTGGAAGCGTTAGAACTGTTTCTTAACAAGCATGCTAAATACAATGTTTTTGAAACTGAAATGCTTATAGCTTTAACCACAGTGGTTCTGAAAAACAACTTTTTCTGCTTCAATGGAGCCATCTACCTACAGACCAAAGGGGTGGCGATGGGGTCCAAAATGGCCCCGTCTTTTGCCAACCTAGTCCTCAGCACATGGGAGAAGGAGACCTTGACCCATATACAAGGCTTCCACAAAGCCCACTTATACAGTCGTTTTATTGACAACACCGAGCTGGACACCTTCCTTACGACTCTCACAAACAGCATCCCATACCTAGACTTTGTAGTCTCAGGACGAGGGACCCACATCTCCTTCCTTGATACTCAGTTAACCATTGACCCCAGCACTGGCAGCCTTACCTCCAATGTGTACAGGAAGAACACTTACAGGAACAACTTCCTGGATTTCAATAGTCAGCACCCCTTCTTTATGAAGAAGAATGTGCTCAAAGGACAGTACATCCGCCTCTCCAGGATCATCTCTGACGATGATACCTTTCTCAAGGAAAGCCAGTTCCTTTCAGAAATGTTCATCCGCCGACATTACCCCAAACAACTAGTAGAGGATGTGTTTCAAGAAGTGGCCTCCTACAGATCAGACAGACACCCACCCATCCTTACTCATGGCTTCACCCCCCAGGTGACCACCAGAACTACTGAACCCAATAACAGAAACTGTAGTTTCCCCATCCCCATCAGCCGAGATATGCAACCCATTAGGGATATCATTGGCAAAAACTGGAACATAATAAGAGCGGACCACAACACCCATCAGATAGTGGGTAATGAGCCTGTCTTCTCATACAAGAAGACCAGAACTCTTAAACAAACCTTTGAAAGGAAAGAGACCCCCATACTCAGGAATGGCGCAGACCCCCATGAGCCTGCTAACCCACAAAACCCCAAAGGTATGGGACCTTGCAAGCATTGTGTAGTCTGCCCTTTCATACACTCAGGCACATCCTACACTTTTCAACACTGCAACATCACGGTGCAGTTCAAAGCCCAGCACGACTGCCACTCAACCTTTGTAGTCTATGCAGCCTACTGCAACCAGTGTTTTTCCTTCTACATTGGGAAAACAATTAGAAAGCTCTCAGACAGGGTGAAGGAACACCTTGCAGCGATCAGGCATAATGACAGTTACAATGCATTAAGCAGACATGCCACCAGCTGCAATGGCTTCACCTGTTTTAAATTTCTAGTGGTAGAACAGGTCCAACAGTTTTTTGGAGATTGCAACACACTACTGGAGCTGAAGGAATTAAGATGGCAACTCCTCCTTGAAGCAGATACCCCACCAGGGCTCAATGAGAATCTCAACATTAAATGTGCATTAAAGTGGTACAACTAAAAAGTTAAAGCACGCCACCTAGTGGCAGGATGTTAGCAGATAAAACCTTTTGTTTTATAGCAGTGTCTCTCATTAGTCCAAATACTACTGCATTGGCGTAGAATATCTACCAATCATAGTGAAGTATTTTTACACCATTTAGACTATTTAAAGCTTGCAGAGTATTGCAAATGCATTACATTTTGCTCTGATGAAGTTCGATTGTTACCAATAAAGTGAACGAAAGCGCTCAGCAAATAACAGTTCTGGCTCAGCGTCTATTCATTGGAATTCTGTTCTTGTTTTTAACAGTTCGGAAGTTTTCAGTAGTATAAGTTTATTTCTTCCTAGTCTTATTCGGTTTTGTTTTTCTATATATATATATATATATATATATATATATATATATATATATATATATGAGCATACACCTTTCATTGGGTACATGGCGGGTTGTTCTATTTCAACACATTCCTCCCTTTTGTGTTTTAACCTGTCTGCATACACAACTGGCATAGGTACATCTCGGGTAGCTTAGTGGTAGGTTACTCTGAGGATGGAATACATGGTTGCGGGTTCTAATCCTAGAAGGTGCTAGTATTTTACCTCTGAGTAGGCACTGGTAGGGAAAGTGTGAATAACGCACATTTAAGCAGTTGTAAGCAGGTTTGCCTGTGGTCTGCGAGCTGTTAAGCAAAGGTTAAACCTGTGAAGCGCTTCTTCATTTAACCATGTTTAAGCTCTGCTTACCGTTGTGCAAACCCATGCAGACCCGCTTACAACTGCTTAAAAGTGCTTTAATTCACCTGCATCCCACAGCCCATATTCTGGCCCTCAAAATAATTTAACAGCCCTTGAACATGGGACCATGAACACCACAGTCACTGACTTTACCACTAAGGCATCTGAGATATGTACAAATGTCATGGTGTTTAGAATATACATTTTACTACAGGCATTCCTCACTACTGAGAACAAATGTGACAGTCAGTTGGTGTACATATGTCTGATACATGTTAATGTTCATATGTTTGTGAAATTAGGTGTTGCAATGTGACATGACAGGGTGTATTATGAATGAGGTTCTTGTTTTGTGTTCTTTTTATATTGTCCCCATACTCCATGTATACCCCTCCAGTTCACTTATTGAACATCCGACCCAGGCTCTCCTTGATGCATGATTTCATTACCCATCATTCCTCCCCCACCCCAATCTTCACATACACAACAACCATCCCTTCTATGGCAAATTAGGTTAATATTAATAGTTATAATACCAGAGCTACATGTACAGACCTCTCAACCGTACCAAATTCCTCAGCAAATACCGGTTTTGAGGGAAAATTATTGGGGTGCCATGAATTTCCACATGGCCCCTTTAATTTCCGATTTTCCTGTTTGTTTGTTTTTTTTTTTTTAAACTCATCCTGATGTCATCACATGCAGGGCGTGCATGATGTCAGCTTCTGTACACTGGTGCACAGCACATCTTTCTTCCCCGTCTCGGCTCCTCCATCCTCCAGGTAAAAAAAACGAAGACAAACCCCAGCTTTATTTTATTTTATTTATTTATTCACTTAATGGCTGCAGGCTGAGCTTTAGAAGCTTGTTGTGATTACTTTTGGCTGCTACAAAAGAAATGTATGTGTTGTGTGTCACTCGTGTGCTTATTTTATTTACTTAATAGCTGCAGGCTTACCTTTAGCAGCTTCTATGTAAAATGTGATTACTTTTGGCACTGGCAGGCAGCTACAAAAATGTGCATGATGTGTGCTTATTTTATTTATTTAATGGCTGCAGGCTTAGCTTTAGCGGTGTCTGTGTAAAATGTGATTACTTTTGGCACTGGCAGGCAGCTACAATACAAACGTACATATCATGTGCTTATGTTATTGGCTTAATGGCTGCAGACTTAGCTTTAGCAGCTTGTTGTAATTACTTTTGGCAGCTACAAAAGAAACGTATGTGTTGTGTCACTCGTGTGCTTATTTTATTTATTTAACGGCTGCAGGCTTAGCTTTAGCTGCAACTTCTTCTATTTAAAATGTGAACTGATTACTTTTGGCGGCTATAGAAGTACGTACTTAACGGCTCCAGGCTTAGCTTTATAAGCAGCTTCTATTTAAAATGTGATACTTTCGGTGACTACAAACATACTTAAGGTGTGGTGTGTGCTTGTGCATGCTAAACTTTCTGCTCTTTGCAGGTATGTTTATCGATTTGATTTTGATTCCCTTTCATGGACTCAAAGACCATTGAACTGAAAGTTGTAATAGATGTGAACTGAAGACTAAAAGGGAGCTCAAGATGGTTTTATGCTGATTCTAATTTAAGGTTGACAGCTGAAAGGTATATCAGAAACTGACATTTAAATTAACAGCTATCACATCAATAAGCTTTGATTGTGCTACTTTGCATTAGTGAAACAGATACTCTGCAATGTTTTTTTCTTTACACACTGAATTTATTTGTGTGCTTTCTTGTTAAGGCTCCTTACTGTGGGTCTAGATTGTGCTTTTTGCATGAAAACAAGGAGTAGAGTTCTTATTTTTGTACTGCTATTTAGCATTGTTCTGTTGGAGATTGGAGTTTGGAAAATAATAAATGTAATAAAATTAGTTATCAAAGATAGAACCCTAGGTGAGGAATGACTGGATAAGGATAGGCTGAAAACAAACCTATTTCTATTATTTACATTTTTTTGTGTCAGCCTAATGGTTCAGCTATTTGATACTTTTATAAAAGGATCATCTCTGGCCTGGAACAGTATATTTTATTTATTTTAGTACCAGTGAACGTCATATACAGCTAATTAAAGCTATGCATGGTCAAATATGCATTGTCCAGATTTTTTGCGTTATATGTTTGGTCTGTTCCTCATAAATCTTTGGTTTTCTGGAGGTCTCTGAGGACCAAAATCATTAAATAATAAGTTAAGGGCTGCATACTTTTACTTAACAGTGGCTACAAATGTTGGTGTTATAGTTTATTTATTTACTTAATGGCTGCAGAGTGCAGACTTAGCTTAACTTTTACTTAACAACAAGAGAAATGTACGTGTGCACGCGTACAAGCTTGCAGCAGCAGCTTCTTTTATGTATTTCCTGCGTGTGGTTAATATTTTTATGATTAGCAGAACACAGAAACAGCTTCTTTTATTTATTTACTACTTAGCTGTGTGCGCTTAATGTTTATGTGATGCAGCTTCTTTTATTTACCTACTTAGCTGCAGAGAATATGAAAGCAGGAGAAACGAACATACGTGTGCTTACATTACTTTTGCTTAACTGTAGGAAAATGTAATTACATTTTACAGAAGTGTATATGTCTGGAATGTTTGGCTCATACCTTTAGTCTGTTCCTCTTAAAATTTGTGGTTTTCGGACAAGTCAGTGAGAACTGAATTCACTAAAGTCTTCCTATCTTTCAGGAAATGCATGGTAACACAAAAATTTTATTCTAGCAGCTTTTCTAAGATTATAGAAGCAATGTTTAAAACGTGTCCCTCCCTGGTTTTTGGCTTTTGTCCCCCCTCCCGCAATAAAATTTGGCTTTTTCCAGATTTTTTTGTGCTGCATAGTAATTCAGGGGGAGAGAAGTTTAATGCTGCTTATGCCAAGTCATTTTGTGTTGTTAATAGCACAACAGGTAGAACGCATGCTTTTGGTGCAGAAGGCTGTGGGTTCAACTCCCACAGTATGTAGATGGATTGCTGATACTGTACTGTGTATTGTACTCTTAAAGGAGGTGGTGGTGGATGTTGCAGTCCTGAGAATGTCTTCTTTGGCGGAGGTACTTATTGATTCCTCAAGGGCAATGGGCACTTTATTTGTAGATGAAACAATGAATATTAAGTTGTTTGCTAGCAGCAATTTCTACATTAGTTACAGATCTTACAGATCTCTTGAATGTGGAATTATTTAGATGACTTTTACTTCAGCAGAGATTGTGCATATTTACTGATACTGGTGGAGTGTAGAAGTTTGAGTAGAATTTTATGATGGAAATGTTCTGAATTGGGCAGTTTTGTCATTATGGGTTCATGCATTTTGTTTCATTGTTTACTGGAAAAATGTTCAAAACAATAAATTTAAACCGTGCCCTGACAAGTGTGCTGCACTATACAATGAATGTAATTTAATACAATCAGGAAGGTGTATCAAAGAACACATGTATGTTTCGTGTGCATGGGGCCTATGATTTGAAAACAGCCCAAAAGTAATCTTTATCCGCCACTGGCCAGATGCATTTTCTTTGAATGTGGGTTTCAATGCTGTTTTAATGAATGTGAGTTTCAAGGGCAGAGAAGTTTTAATGCTATGTTTATTTTTATTGTGAGACAGTATTGCTTTGTTTCAGTATTGCTTTGTTTAGCAGATGTCTATATTAGTATTTGTGCATCGTGCTATAAAATGGAAAAATAAAATCCAAATAATTAATGTAGAAGTAAAGCAGTATGCACATTAATGTTTATGGTAACTGGGGCAAAATAGCCAGGTAGTGGGACATTGGAATGGCTGCAGGGGGACTCTAGTACCATATTTTGGTTGTCTGTTCTTCAGTTTGCATTTGAAAGTTGATATCCCACAATTCCATTGGAGTGGGCAGGGTTACGTAATTATGTATGCTAATTTTATGTTAATCAGTATACAGATGTGTACCTATTTTTCATGGGCCTTGTCCAGATTTTTGATGATTCCAGGTTGGGAGGTATGAATGGGACATTGGAATGGCTGCAGGGGGACTCCAGTACCATATTTTGGTTGTCTGTTCTTCAGTTTGTATTTGAAAGTTGATATCCCACAATTCCATTGCAGTAGGTGGGGTTATATAATTATGTATGCTAATTTTATGTTAATCAGTCTACAGATTTGTACCTATTTTTCATGGGCCTTGTCCAGATTTTTGAAGATTCCAGGTTGAGAGGTATGTGCATGTGTTTTGTGTACACTTCAATTTCTTTGGATTGCTCTAGTGTCACAGAGTATGTTCATAGATGTTTATATATGTGGTTATTGATGTAACTATGTATGTATATATATATATATATATATATATATATATATATATATATTATATCTATGTGCAGACATCACTGAGATGTATATATAAATATATATATATATATATATATATATATATATATATATATATATATATATATTTTTTTCATATTAATTTGTAACAGTTATACATATGTAGACTTGTATGTGTTGGTTCACAAATTACAGTACATTACAATGTACTGTACATATGTACACAAAGTGACTGTCCCATTTGTGGTCATTACAGTGGAATGCATATGGTATAAGGTGTAGTCTAAAGACTGTGAAACATGTATACCACTCAGATGGCTTAGTGGTAAGTCTCATTACTATAGTATGCATGGTCCGGGGTCAACACCTGTGATGCTTTAAAAATGCTTTTTACTCCAGAATAAGGTTCATTTAAGCAGTTGTAAGCATGTTTAAAAGTGTTTGTGTGACATTAAAGCAGCGGTTAAACACAGTTAAACAAACTTTGTAACGTATAACCTGTGCACGCAAAAACGACCACATCCGCTAACTACTCAGGATATATACATTTCAGTGAAGTGACATCTCACTATGTGCTTACATAACATTACATTCTCTGTTGACTTTATTCGCCTGCACACTTAGGTTTATATGGGTGTTTTGAATGTTTATTATACAGACGATTACTACCTCTATATGCAAGCTGTGGTTAAGGTACACTTTTTAACATGATAAACATCCCTGACTTTATTGGGATTGGGACCTCGAATGTACAGATACTATGCAGATGCTGTAGCCATTACACTATTGACATTAATGTTGCTTCCACCTATTTCTTATTTAGAATATTTCTATGTGTAAGCTAGGCTAAGCAAAGGGCGGAGGCACCCAAACCCACTGAGCTTCACTTACTCTTGAAATAATAACATATAACAAATGTAATGTGAGACAATAAATTACATTCCTAACTGCATTAGGTATAGCCCCTCACTGACACACTTCAAGGAAAACGTTGTTGTGTGAATGGGTAACAGAATATACACCTCTGGGATCATGTGGCCCAGAAACATACAGCCAGGGGGTGGGGGAGCCCATCTAGTTTGATATCTGCAAGACCTGTTGGGGAAATTGAATGGTGTTGAATTGTCACATTGACATGCCCTCTTTAAATCACTAAGTGCCCCTATCACCCTCCAACACCCCAGTCGTCAACAGCTTCCGGCAACTCTGCCTGGAATTGCTTCGTTGGCTATGCTTGACAGAGGCTCAGTTACTTCAATGGTGTGGAGAAAGCCAACACACTGTAGCTATGCTTCTAATTGCCCTTGTGCAGATGGGTGGTAGGCTATCTGTGAACCTCTAAAGTGCAGGCCATCACAGCCATAATATGTGAATCAACAGACTTTCAGATCAAAATATACAGTGAGAAATGACTGTGTAGTCAGGAAACAGTTACGTACAGCAAGAACATACAGAACACTGATACTTAATCACTCCAGAAACCTATCTTGGAAGCTAGAAGACTTGTATAAGTTTAAGGCTTTCTATTGCTTACAAGTAGGTTACCTACAGGAGAGATGAGAAAAAAGCACAGATGGGAAACATGCATGCAACAATACCATACCGGCTTATGTGTCAGCCTTAGGCTTTGGAATACTAGCCAAGGCTATTGGCTCCCCCATGGTGCATTTTTTAGGAGAGTCTCAAAAGTGAATACCAGCTCCATAAACAGCACAGTAGCAGAATCAATGAGGGTTGTGATCACAACATGCATGCACTCACAGCAATCCTCAGGATGGACAACGTCAACATCTGTGCAATAACTGAGACCTGTTTTAAGGCTCCTGAGAGCACACCAGCACTACCAGACTACAACCCATACCACACATTTTGGCCACAGAACATAGACTGACACAGACATGGAGGGGGTTTTCCATATTCATCAGGGATACCTACACCTCCAGGTTAGTGGGGCAACATGATACCTCTTAGATCATCCATGTGCAGCTAACATCAGCCACAACTGCAATGTAAACTGTGGCCTGCTACAGATCACCCTCCATGACCCAGAACCACCACTCCACCTACCTGGAGACAGTGGAGAACATGACAGTCCTACCACACACCCTGGGATTGGTCAATGTCAACTACCCTACCATTACCTGGGAAACTTACTCAAGTACTCACTACCAGGCCCAGCACTTCCTGGAATTTATCACCTCATATACCCTGTATCAGGTGGTAACCTCCCTAATGAGGGGTGGAAACATACTAGAAGTGGTCATTACCAACATGGGTGACAGGTGCACCACAGCAGAGGTTAACTGGTCACTGGTTAGATCTGACCATGAACTATTCACTGTTTCCACACCCAAACATCTCCCCCACCCATGGAAACCACAGTGTATACCTTTCCTACAGCTAGATTTACACTACTAGAGACAGGGATGGGGGGTTTCGCAGCCCCCACGCTAAGGGGAAACACTGCTCAAGATACAGTCCGATTTACAAATGCAATCTATAAGCACCTACATGGATGTATGGCTCATGCCATCAATGGTAAACCAAGACTCACTCCTCCTTGACAAGGACACCAGTCTGGTGGACCCCTGCAATAAACCGGCTATACAACAGAAGTAGGACAGTGTTCCAGACAAACAGCAAATCCCACAAAGGGCAGACATCCATGACCACTATAAGTATGATACGTAGGTCCCTCATATAATCATCCAAGGCTAACATCAACAGGAAAGTACGCAAGGATTCAAAAGATAACCACAAAGCCTTCTTTGGCTATATCAAGAATCTAAGTAGTGACACACAGATTTGCACTGTGCTGGTGAAATATAACACAAAATATGCTGACCCTACTGATATTGCCAACATCCTTGCAGATACATTCAGTGGATACTATACCCCCTAAAGAGTCTACAACACTACTTGAAAGGTACAGTATCCCACACATCAGAGACACACAGGTGGAAATGGCCCTCTCTAACAGAAGAATACAGCATCAGTGGAGGCAGATGTTGTCCCAGACTGCATCTTGCAAACAGTACAAGACAATCTGATCCCCCAGCTAATCAACCTTTTCATCCTCAGCCTCTCCACAGGCTACATGCACATACAATGGCACGTGGCAATGGTTATTCCACTCCACCAAGGTGGAATCACAACTGACCATGGTAACTACCACCCCACCTCGAAAAAGGGCATAGCAAAATTAATTTAAAATGGGTGGCGAAAGCCAAACACACTCTGGCTAGGCTTATAAATTCCCTAGGGCAGATAGCCTAGTATGAACCTAAGAACCTATAAGCCTGACTAGCCTGGTCTGCAATGGTATGGAGTGCATCCTCATGTAACTCATTAACAAAGACACTGGTAACCTCCAAACATGTGACCTAACCCAGGTCAGCTTGGTTGAGTGCAGTTCATGCCTACTGAACCAGTTTGACATCTTACATACAGTCACCAAGACATTAGATGAGGTGAGAGGTGGTTCAGACATACTACCTAGACCTCGCCAAAGCTTTTGACACCATGCCCCACTCGAGAATTATTGATAAACACACCAGCCTGTACATACATCACAGGTTGGTTTGCCAACAGGCTTACACACAGAACCCACATGGTACGACTAGCGGTCTCCAGGTCCAACTCTAGACCAGTCATGACTGGTGTCCCACAGGACTCAGTCTTGGGAGCCCTACTGTTTGGCATATACTTCTCAGAGGTACAGACAAACACAGGTGGACTACGGCAGACCATGTTTGGCAATGACTGCAAACTGGAGCCATAATTGACAGTCCAGCTGACACAGACATCCCTCAAGGGGCCACACAGAGACTGACACAGGGTGTCAAAGTCATGGCCTCCAGGTAAGTACCACTAACTGCCTGGTCATTCCATTGTGGAATATTAAGCACCCACATATTAACACATAAGTGGCAGCCACTTTAATACGGATAAGGTAATGGGGTATCGGGGACTAGGGATCTCTCTTTTGACAATCATATCTCCAAAGTAGTTAGGACATCCTTCTATGTAGGCCATCTGATTACTAAAGGGTTCCCATCTAGACATACTGGGGTTATAGTGCCCCTTTACTCATCACTCAGCAGTCCCATCATAGGGTATAATAACCCATTTGGGATATACCTTAGAAAACACTTCCAACAGCTGGAAGGTCCACAAATGTACCTCGCCAAGGGGATTACTGGCTTCAAACATATGCTCTATGCAGCCAGACTGAATAAACTCCAGTTTTACTCAGTGGCATCTCGTTTACTCAGAGATGATCTCTGCTGGCCAACACAGCCATGTCGAACTCAGGCTTAATGGATATGCTCCATCTATAGGGATCCATGTCACAGTGAGCCATACACTGTAGTGAGCTGAACCTTGCCACAACAATAACTGGAAGATGCTGGAGGGACAGATTCCTGTCACAGACACTCCTCATACTTTGGAACAATATCCCTAATTAAATTATACAGAGCCCCTCACTAACATGCTTCAAGAGAAACCTTGAAGAGTGGATGGGGAACAGTAGATACACAAAAAAATAAAAATTAGCCAGCAACAAGTGAGCTGTGAGAAATAATAAAGTTTGCTCAAACTTCATAAAGACTTAATTAAACAGATCGGTTTCGGCCTGGGTTTAACCTGGCCTTCTTCGGTGTATAGAAAAAAACACAATTATGAAAGTAGAAAGTCTTATATACTGAAAAGCAAATGAAACAAAAAATTTGATAGGCTGACATAAAACATCACAAAAAATACCTCATAAATATTCATTAAGCCCTGGATTAAACAGAGCGCCCAGTTTAGTAATCCATTTCTTTTCTTTAATATTAAGTTTGTGGTGCCAACCAGATTTGTGGGTTCGTTCCCCAATGAGTTTATCAATAATAATAAAATGAAATTTAGCTGTCTGGTGTTTGAGTGTATGTTTATATAATGCATTAGTTGTTCTTTTGCATTTGATGTCACTCAAATGCTCTGACATACATAACCTAAATGGTCGAGAAGTCTGACCAATGTAAAATGATTGACAGCTACAACTATCCATATAAATAGCCCAGTCAGTGTTGCAGTTGGCAAAAAATTTTATATCATACACTGTGCTACTATTTTTGCTACTGAATTCTTTAGATTTCAAAATGTATTTGCAATTAATACAGTGGCTGCAGTGAAAGCAACCAATAAGTTTTTCCCCTATAATAGTAGTTTGATACAAATAAGGTAGCACAGAGTCAGAATGGTGTTTGTAGTGGTTGAAGTGAGCTGCTAAGTTTTTTTCCTTTCCGGAAAGAAAATGAACAAACATTGGGAATCATGGTATTGATTGTAGCATCCGCCTTCAATATGTTCCAGTTATCTTTGATAATATCCATAAACCTATTGGTATTCCTACCAAATGTTGTAGTGAAGCATAGTGTATTTTTGGCCAATGGTTTATTCTTGTATGTCAATAGATCCTGTCTACTGAGACCCGATGCATAGTTTTGAGCCATGGTAACATATCCTGGACAGTAGCCCCTATTAATAAATCGGTTATATAAATCCTGGGAATGATGTTTATAACTATGATCATCCGAGCAATTGCGTCTAATTCTAATAAATTGTGATTTCAGAATGTTTCTGGCAATATGTTTTGGATGATAGCTGGAGGCGTGGAGTAAGGTATTATATTCTGGGAACTTCCTATATATCTCAGTGTTCAAGGTATGGTCCTTGTTCCTGGTAACCAAAACATCCAGGAATGTGATGGAATCACGGTCATAAGTGATGGTAAATTGTATTCCCCATGTATTATCATTTAAATATTCCATGAATTCATTAAGATACTCAATATCAGATCTCCACACCATCCAGCAATCATCCAAATACCTCTGCCTAATGTCAATTTCAGGCAAAAAGAAATTATGAGTGTCATCATAGATCAAGATCTCCTCAATATATGCCATGAATAGATCAGCATAGATGGGGGCAAAAGATGCCCCCATCGCAGTGCCTTTGATCTGTAGATAACATTCCTTGTCATAAAAGAATACATTTTTCATCAGCACATGCTCGGTGAGGTTAATCAAAAAAGTATTGAAACCAGGTTGATAGATGTTTGATTTATAAAGCCAATGTTCAACGGCATCAAGACCAGCCCAATGGGGAATATTAGTGTATAATAAACTTACATCTAGTGTACATAACCACCAACTTTCCTCAATTTGCATATCATTAACAATGCTTAAAAATTGGGTGGTATCTTGAATCCTAGATATAACCCAGGAAAGCAAAGGTTTGAAGTACCTGGTCAAAAATTCAGAAAGGGGCTCAGTCAGCGATCCAATACCTGATACAATGGGTCTACCTGGTGGATGTAAAGGGTCTTTATGTATCTTTGGTAAAAAATAAATATACTGTCTGACAGGATCAGCAATAGTTAAATGGCTAAGAGTTTTAGATGTTATAATACCATTGTCAACCGCAGAGTTCAAGAAACTGTCAATTTGTTTTTTAAACATAAAGGTGGGGTCAAGTGGCATTTTGGTGTATTATCTAGCATCACACAATTGCTTGTGTGCCTCGATATCATAGTTGGTCCAATTCATTACAACCACTGCCCCACCTTTGTCAGCATTAAGAAAAACAAGTTCCTTGTTCTGCACAAGTTCATTTAAACAAGATAAATCAGTGTCAGACATGTTATTCGGCATAGGTGGACAGGTATTAAACACAGAATGTAAGTCACTAAGTACACTACGTAAAAACAGATTTACAGAGGGATGCATAGGAGGTGTGAAAGAGGAGGCATGATATTTGAAGTCATCCATACTCTGTTGTTCCGCCCTCTTAGCCTGAAAGAACAATTTAAGGTTAATAAGTCTGCAAAATGTGAATAAATCTTGTGCAAATGTGTCTTCAGGTACAAAAAAGCCAGGTATAAAAGATAAACCTTTATTGAGCAGAGATGTTTGTTCTGATGTTAATACAGTGCTGGAAATGTTACAGACATTATTTACAGCAACAGAATTTACTTGTTCGTTAATACTTCCATGACATTCTGTAGACTTGTAACCCTTTTTGTGCTTCCTGCCCCCCTCCTCCTCCTCCCTCGGTGTTGTCTAAAGGGGATGTATAATTCCTACATTTGGGAGTAGGGGATTCCATGATGTGCTGTGTTTCCATGTCCGTGCCTGATGAGGTGTCATAGTCAGTAGTGTCAGTGTGATTACCACGTCCTTTCAAAATAGAACGCGGACATTTCCTTTTGGAATTAGATGTATTTCTATTTTGCATATCTTGAAATCTAACATGTCTCATGTATTTAAAGGGTTGTCCCCTCTCGTAGTCTGATTGATCACGAGAAATTTTTTTAAGTTTCCTTTCCTTAAGCTGAGCATCAAAATTTAACAAATCTGAACTAAGTTTAGATAATGATGCAGAAAAAAATGTATCATTCTGATACTGATTACAATCATCTATAAGTTGTAACACCTTGGTGGTTTCTTTATCTATGACCCTAGTATAATACTTCGATAAAGATTCAACAAACTTCATTGAGCATTATTGTTGGATAGATAACCATTCTGTAGTTAAAATATCATCAGGATCTGCTACTAAAGGTTGAATTTTTACTCTCAAACCCCTTGGGCTCATACCTTTGACCAAATAGGCTTTAAATAATTTGAGGTGCCAAACAAAAGACCTAAGTGCTTTCATATTTTTGTTTAAATCACTAAATAGTTTCTCACATCATTGTTCCGGCTTCATGGAATTAGTATTTCCTGTGCCATTAGGGGCCTCACCAATTCCAAAAAGTGCAAGATCATCCTTATCGGATGATAAATCCCAAAATATTTTATTTAAATCCATGACTGATATAAAATCAATCAATCACAATATGGAGAACAACCACGCCCTGTGTTGAAGATCAATGAATCAACAATTGGACAATAATGGCAATATTTCAGTATTGTTCAAACAATAGCCACGTCCAATACAGGACAATAATGGTATAAGGAGCCCGGTTAAGTAAAAATATACTGTTGTCATCCGATACAAACCTCTGATTGAATATCATACCAATCAGGTGAAGGTTTAATGTTAGGCACTCCAAACGTGACTCTTAACAAAATACACTAATATAAATGAAACAGTGGTATGTAATCCAAGAGATGAAAGAGAAAAAATAGAAAATGAAAATATAAGTATGAAAAATAGTTGGTATAAAATATAGTTATTAGACCCTGAGATGATATTTAACAGCCCATAAAGAGTCAACAGGTTATATCCATTAAACCATCCAAGAAAGCACACATATAACACAAAAATGTGGTTGTTGATTTCAAGATACAATATAACCAAACCACTTATAGGGATTAATAGATGGTATCAGGATATGTTATTAATAAACATGAAAACAGGTGTAACAAAAGTATAATAGGTGCACAAATCCTAGAACATTCCTGTACCCAAGAAGAAAAAGAATTGGCACGGATTTGGAGAGACTAAATTATCCTAAAAGGTACCTTTATACTAAATGGTCTGGAAACACAAAGTAAAAACATATATGAAAGAACTAATGAGCATATGCAAATGTTCTTGTTATTCCAATAAAAATTTCAAAAAAACATAGATGAATAAATCATGTGTGGCATTGTCTGTAAAATAAACATTAATACCTACGTTAGATGTTCAAAGGTTATTCTTAGCTAACATCCACTGTCATGAATGGAAAAAATAATGATCGCAAAAGATCATACCAATAAAACTAAATTGCACACTAAAACATTAATCACATACAGTTCTGATAACCTCATTTGTATCCCAGTTCAAAATCTGTTGTTGTGTGAACAAAGCATATAGCTTACTGATATTAAACATTCATAGAATTCAAGTCAAGTCAAGTCAAGTCAAAATTTATTTATATAGCACCTTACAAGCAATAAATGCCACCAAAGTGCTTTACAGAACAATAATGAAAACAATAAATAACATATAACATAAAATAAAACTAAAAATAACAATAAAAAAGACAAACAACATTAAAAATCATATTACCTCATTAAAGGCCAGTTCATAAAAATAAGTTTTAAGGTTTTGCTTAAAAATTGTCACAGAAGAAGACTGCCGAATATATAATGGAAGCTCATTCCAAAGTTTTGGAGCCTCGACAGAAAAAGCTCTATCACCCCTCATCTTTAATCATGCCCGGGGAACCACAAGTAGGGACAAATCTTCTGACCGAAGTGTCCGATTTGGAACATAAGCATGGAGCATGTCTGCCAAATATACCGGCACTAAACCATTTAAAGCTTTAAATGCCAATAACAAAATTTTAAAACGAACCCTGAAAACAACAGGTAACCAATGCAATGCCGCCAATACAGGCATTACATGGTCAAACTTTCGTTTGCCCTCCAAGAATTTCCACGCTGCTTTTTGGACAAGCTGCAAATGGGCTAAAGCACCCTGACTCACTCCAAATAAAATAGAATTACAATAATTAAGGCGTGAAGTAATAAATGCATGTACAACAATTTCCAAATCACTTTTGGACAAGAAAGGTTTTACCTTAGCCAACCGCCTTAATTGATAAAAAGAAGATGACACTACCCCATTTATATGTCCCCTAAAGCAAAGATCTTTATCCATCTTCACTCCCAGATTTACAGTAGAATCCTTCAAATAAGAAGTTAATACACCACAATCCACCATGGAAAAATCAGCATAACGACTAGGACTAAAAAGTACTGCTTCTGTCTTCCCTTCATTCAAACTCAAAAAGTTTTCTGCCATCCATAACTTAACCTCACACAAACAATCCAATACTTTTGAAATTGAACAACCATCAGCCTCATCCAAAGGTAAATACAATTGACAATCATCAGCATACAAATGAAAATCAATACCATATTTACGCATTATATCACCCAAAGGCAAAATATAAACAGAAAACAATAAAGGTCCCAATATTGAACCCTGCGGAACACCCCAAGGAAGATGAACAGAATTAGATGTAAACCCACCCATCTGAACACACACCATTCTATCTAGCAGGTAAGATCGAAACCAATTCAAAGCCACACCTGTAATGCCCACATAATGCTCAAGACGATACAGCAATATTTCATGATCTACTGTATCAAAAGCAGCTGTTAAATCTAACAAAACAAGCAATACAAATTTTCCACTATCAGTAATAAGAAAAACATCATTTAACACCTTTAACAAAGCTGTCTCCATACTGTGCATAGGTTTAAAACCAGATTGAAAATTTTCCAAAAAATTATTTTTATTCAGGAAATCTAACAATTGGCCATAGACGCACCTCTCCATCACTTTACTTAAAAAAGGAAGTTTAGAGATTGGCCTAAAATTAGACAATACAGACGCATCAAGCCCAGGTTTCTTTAATAGTGGATGAATGATTGCTCTTTTGAAGTCAACAGGCACAACCCCAGAAACCAAACTGGTATTAATTATTTCCAATAAAACCAAAGCTACTATTGGAAACACATCCATCAAAACTCTTGGGGGTAAAATATCCTCAGGAGAACCACTAAGCTTAACTTCAGATATTAATTTGGTTAAATCAGCCAAAGTTATTGGTTGAAAAACACACAATTTTTCTGAAGCAGATGAAAAATTATCCAACAAAGAACATACAGATACAGCTAATCTCAACTTGAGAACCTTATCCAAAAAAAATTTTAAAAACTCATTACACACTATGGTTGAAGCCTGTACTGGAAAATAATCTTGTGCATTAAGGACAGAATCAATTACACCATACAAAACCCGCGGGTTTTGAGAATTGGCATTAACAAGATTAGAATAATATGTTCTCTTTGCAGATAATACAGCAGCCTGATAAACCTTCCAACTTTCCCGAAAGGCAATTAAGAACACATGAAGCCTGCTCTTTTTCCATTTCCTTTCACATCTCCTGCATTCCCTCCTTGCAGCTCTAGTAGTGTCTGTTGACCACCAGTTTATCACTGAACTTTTCTTCTTCATACGTAATGGTGCAACAATATCCAGAATATCCTTACAAGTATTATTAAAATAATTTAACAGACTGTCAGATGAAAAATATTCCAGAAAGCAAGGTAACACCTCACTAAATAAAGACGAAAACTTCACTGAAGTGTCTTGACTAAAAGAACGACAAAACTTTACTGGTGCAACAGATTTAACAGCATTCATAGGCAGTATAACGTTGAATAAAATAGGCTTATGATCCGAAAACAGCATCTTGAATAGTCAAATTTGTCACATTGAATCCAAGTGATAGTACAAGATCCAATGTATGACCACTTTCCTGAGTGGCCCCACTAACAAACTGATTTAAGCCAAAAGAGTTCATCAAATCGTTAAACTCCGAAACAAGTGGCTTTCCCGAACAGCATACATGAATATTAAAGTCTCCGAGCAACATAATCTGATCATATTTCAAAACATATTCAGCTAGAAACTCAGAAAACTCTTGAATAAAGTTCTTATCATATTTCGGAGGCCTATAGATCACTGCACAAAAAAACGGACTTGAATGTCCAAGTTCAAACAAACACAACTCAAAGCTGTTAAAAATAGAGGTGGGATAAAGTTGTTTAATTTGTAAATTTGCTTTACAAATTACTGCCAGTCCACCACCACACCGAGATGCTCTTGGTACATTGATAAAAGCATAATCAGCTAGTACCAACTCATTCACTGCACTCCACTCACCAGATGTCAACCAGGACTCAGTTAAACAGAACACATCCAAAGTATGTGTCTCAAAAAATTCTTTTAAAAGTTTTGTTAACCACTGACCTGGCATTCACCAAACCCCATTTCAAATTCAAAACCTCGGGCTCCACAAAGTCCAAAGCCTTAGGCACTGCTCGTAAATTTTCTAAGACAGCCCCTCTCCGACAATGCTGCTGATAATGTAAATTGAAAACACGATCCCCCATAGAGGAAACAACAACAGGAATACTCCATAAGCCCACACAATCCAGCATCTCCCAATCCATCAAGGGCCGAGTAAACATCCGTTTTTCCGTCTCCAAATGACCAAGGAAAGGAGTCACCAAAGCCTTTAACCTAGACAGCCAGCCACCTCGACAGCCTCGCCTTCTACACTTCCTCAACTTTCTCCCAGAAGAAGAGAAAAACCATGGCACTGTTCCGCTACATGCCAAAAAGCAATCCAGGTAAGTAGAGGGTAAGTTGTAGCATCCATTCACCGAAAACGGCAAATCCAAAAGTCTAACTGAGGAACTAATATCCAAAAGCGCTTGACGATCGTATGTTAGCGCTAAACCAGCATTTTGCACATCGCACACAACAAGCGGACAAAAACAAAAAACAACAAACGGAGCTAGCAAACGGCAAGCCAACCACACCGGCACAATATTGCTTTTGCAATACACATGTGTCCATAGTTTCCAATATAATTTCAAAAAGTGTATGCAAAGGTTTATCTGTAATGAGCAGTCTGAATAATTTTAAATAATGTCCAAAAAATAGTGTCCCCACTCAAAGAACATAGACACTAATATCCAATGGAGATTATAATGGTATTGTATAATTCAATACCAAAAAATAAATCAATGCAAGTCCAAGCACACCAATCAAATTCCCAATTCAAAGTCTGATGTTAAACGACTCAATAAAACACACTACCCATTCCTGTATATCAAGATGCTTGCAACGATTGAATAGTCAAAAGTACATTACCAAACAAAAGATAAAATGTCCCCCAGAGGTTGGTTAGAGTAGACTGTCACAATCTTCGATGGTAATCCAATCAAATAGGCCAGAAAATAACTCTAAACCATGGTAAATATTCATAGAGCAACGAGTGTAGTGGGATGCCAGAAGAAACACCGCACTATACAAATGAAAATAGTTCCACAATAGGCCAGATGACAAGTATCTTCTTCAAGCAATAAATGTCGTCAGGCGCCCAAATCAACACACCACGCTGCAAAAATAATTCCACATTCACGTAATTGGAAAAAAACGACTCATCGAGGATAGCTCGAGCCTCAGTATTGTATAATCCACATTAAGTTATTAGTAATATGAAAAACAAACGAAAAATAAAGAAAAGAAATGTCCAAATTCAAAGACTATGCAAGCCAGCCATCTAAGCGAAAATGAACATGTCCTCACAGCACACCATGGATCCCCAGCAGGAAACGAAGACACGTGTACCAAAATAAAATTCCCCTGCACGTAGGAAGTTGCACGGCAAATACCAGAAACATTAAATTAAAAATTAGCCAGCAACAAGTGAGCTGTGAGAAATAATAAAGTTTATTCAAACTTCATAAAGACTTAATTAAACAGACCGGTTTCGGCCTGGGTTTAACCTGGCCTTCTTCAGTGTATAGAAAAAAACACAATTATAAAAGTAGAAAGTCTTATATACCGAAAAGCAAATGAAACAAAAAATTTGATAGGCTGACATAAAACATCACAAAAAATACCTCATAAATATTCACTAAGCCCTGGATTAAACAGAGCACCCAGTTTAGTAATCCATTTCTTTTCTTTAATATTAAGTTTGTGGTGCCAACCAGATTGTATTGACATACAAGAATAAACCATTGTCCAAAAATACACTACGCTTCACTACAACATTTGGTAGGAATACCAATAGGTTTATGGATATTATCAAAGATAACTGGAACATATTGAAGGCGGATGCTACAATCAATACCATGATTTCCAATGTTTGTTCATTTTCTTTCCGGAAAGGAAAAATACTTAGCAGCTCACTTCAACCACTACAAACACCATTCTGGCTCTGTGCTACCTCATTTGTATCAAACTACTATTATGGGGGATAAACTTATTGGTTGCTTTCCCTGCGGCCACTGTATTAATTGCAAATACATTTTGAAATCTAAAGAATTCAGTAGCAAAAATAGTAGCACACTGTATGATATAACATTTTTTGCCAACTGCAACACTGACTGGGCTATTTATATGGCTAGTTGTAGCTGCCAATCATTTTACATTGGTCAGACTTCTCGACCATTTAGGTTACGTATGTCAGAGCATTTGAGTGACATCAAATGCAAAAGAACAACTAATGCATTATATAAACATACACTCAAACACCAGACAGCTAAATTTAATTTTATTATTATTGATAAACTCATTGGGAACCGAACCCACAAATCTGTTTGGCACCACAAACTTAATATTAAAGAAAAGAAATGGATTACTAAACTGGGTGCTCTGTTTAATCCAGGGCTTAATGAATATTTATGAGTTTTTTTTGTGATGTTTTATGTCAGCCTATCAAATTTTTTGTTTCATTTGCTTTTCAGTATATAAGACTTTCTACTTTTATAATTGTGTTTTTTTCTATACACTGAAGAAGGCCAGGTAAAACCCAGGCCGAAACCAGTCTGTTTAATTAAGTCTTTATGAAGTTTGAATAAACTTTATTATTTCTCACAGCTCACTTGTTGCTGGCTAATTTTTATTTTTATGTTTCTGGTATTTGCCGTGCAACTTCCTACGTGCAGGGGAATTTTATTTTGGAACAGTAGATACACCCCAGGGATCCCGCCATTGGCTCTGCTCCACAGAGAGACTGTTAATGACAGGGCATACTGGGTACGCCTCTGTCTGCCTACTGGGGCTGGCTCAGGATGTTCATGGTCTGAGTACCTCTGTGCCTGTGGGGCCCTTGGCAATGGTGGTAGGGTGTGAGGGCCTTCACCATTCTGTCTCTGCTGCAGCTGTTTCCACAGGATCATATTGTGTAGCATGGCACATACTATGAAGATGTGTGCATACATGCCTGGAGACTATTGCAAGGCTCCACCAGATATGTCCAGACAATGGAACCTTGATTTCAGAATCCCAAACACATGCTCTATGATGATTCTGGTTAATGCGTGTGCCTCATTATGGCATTCCTGCATGGGTGTGTGTGCATTTCTGATTGGAGTCATCATCCACAGTTCCAGTGCATAGCCAGAATCTCCCATTAGGTGGCCATTTGGGATGTCCCCCCCTGGCAAATACCTGATACAGCTGTGAGGCATGACAGATGTGGGAGTCATGATAGCTTCCAGGGCTGCCAGCACACACATCCATGATATTGCCCTGGGCATTGCACATGACCTGGCAGTTGATGGAGGGGTATCCCTTGTGGATTATGTAGTGCCTACCCTGCTCACCAGGTGGTGACTTGATGTGTATGTGCGGACAGAGTAGTTCACATCGCCGACAGGTAGCCGACAGCGGAAAAGACCGATGGAGAAATCGTTACCGAATGAGTGTGCGACACGACAGGGAGCGAGGGGTAAGCGCGTCGAGGAAGTGTGTGTAAATGTTGGGATGGTATAGGATGGTGGTGTGTGTGAGTGTGTGTGTATTGTAGGGTGGGTTCGGGGGTGGAGTGTGAGTGTGTGTGTGTTAGTGTGGGTTGTAGGGTTGGGGTGGGTTAAAGTAGGTAGGTGTTAAGGTTGAGCGGTGGTGTGTGTGTGTTGGGTATTAGGGTTAGGTTAGGGTTAGGGTGAGGGTGGGTTAGGTGCAGGTAGGTGAAGTGTGCGAGGTGGGGGGGTGAGGAAGGTTAGGAGTGGTAGAGTAGTTAGGGGTTAGGGGGGTAAGTTCAGGGGTGTAGAATGGTGGTGGTGGTGCAGGTAGGGGTGTGAGTTAGGGGTAGGGTGGGTGTAGTGGGGTTAGGTGCGAAGTGATAAATGTTAGGGATAGTGGGTTAGGGTAGTGGTTAGTTAGGTTATGGTTTGTTGTGTGTGTTGTTATGTGCTTTGTGTTTTTTTTATTTGTTTTGTTGTTCGGTATGTTTGTATTGTGGGTGTGTGTGGTGTGTGTCGGTTGTTTGGGGTCGGGATGTGTCGGTGATTGATTCGTTTCGTGTATGAAAGTAGACCCGTATGTGCGTGCAGTCTATTGCACCCAGTAACTCTGGGTATTCTGTCACACGGAGGAAGAGACGCATATTGCTGGCCAACTCCTCCTGCATTCGTGGGAAGTATATGTGCTCATTGGCATGTGTTAACATGGCATCCAGGAACTGCTGTATTACCCTGGATGCTGATGCGTGTGAGATCTCCATGATATCCCCAGTTGATCTTTGAAAGGTACCTGTAGCTAGTATTCTCAGGCTTACACATACCTTCGTATTTACTGGGATGGGTTCCCCTCTGTTTGTTCTGGCTCTGAGGCCTGGCTGGCACAGCTCCACAAGTTGCTGTAGGATGTCCCTGTCCACCCTGTAATGCTCTTCTATCTCCAGATCATGTAGCCCCTGGTAGGTTACCCTGGGTCTGAATACTCTCCTCCTCCTCTGCTGCCTGAGGTGATTGTGTGCACCATCCTCCACACTACCTTCAATCTCCAACACATGCTGGTGGATCAAAGCTATGGTAGCCCCTAACATGTACATACTAAAAGTTCCCCATCTGTATACACCACTGGTGCAGAGAGTATGGGAATACACAAATGTGTATGAGGTGCTTTCACACTTTATACTATTGTGCTATGGATGCTGCTGCTGATGTCATTGGGTGTGTATGAGCTATTCCAGCTGCAGACTATCTTAATTATGGGTTTTACAATGAGTACTGCAAGTGTGGGGCCTTTACTGTGGAGTTATGCTTGCCTGCCTTGATTAATCTGTTGCTCTTTAATTCACTTTTAAACCTGGATCCCCTTCCATTATCAGGCATGCATCCACCTGCCGTCTTTCTTGTTTTGTACTTTCCCTACCCAGTCATGACAAAATGTGCCTTGTAACTGATATACTGCAAATCGACTTTGTTCTGCTTTCACACTTTACAGTTTTATTTGCAGTACTGCCCCTCCCCTTTCCTGTTCTGCAGGTAGCTGCTTGCAGCTTTGTTAGCTGTTGTCAATGACCCACTGTAGGCTCCTAGGTGTTAATTAGTCATTTGTACTCCAATTTTCCAGCTGCAGCATTTCCTTAATTTTTTCCTATATCCTTCCTGTTTCAGCTGCAGTGAGTACTGCGCAAACCCGTTTACCGGGTTTAAGCACGTTTTCATCTCCATTCACATGCATAGTTGGTTACCTTGTGTACTGTCAGCTAAGCAAAACTATGGCCAATTCAACATACCCCTGTCCTGCAGCTTTGCCTTGCTAGGGGCAAACTGGTTTAGCAATGCTCCAATATGCTTACAGCAATGGTGACACACCCCTCTCTTGATGTCATCTTTATGTCAAGGGCACACCTTGGTGTTATAATGCTACACTGTGAGATGCATCCTTACACCAGTGGGGAATCTGTGATTCACTATTACTCCTCTCATTTGCATGGCATTGCCTACTAATTCCTAGCTACCGTGCATAACACTGGCACAGCCCCTTAGCAACCCTTGAGCCATAGTATGGAGTAGCATGCCTGCCATTGACTATTATGGGGAAATCATGATATGTGTTACATTGCAGTTTTATTCTATATTTTTATATTTTCCTTGTGATCCCCTTTGCACGCAGCTGCCCTGCGCTTCCATGTCGCGATAGTGCGACTATATATATTAAATCTTCATTTTATATTTTGTAGATTTTTTTATGCTAATGGCTATATATTTAGCCATTGGCATATATTAACAATATAATACCTGTGTTTGGTTGGTTGTCATGGCTCCGATTTTATGTTTGCAAAAATGTAAACCGTTTTTTACGGTTTACATTTCAGCATGCTTACACTATGCCTGCACCACTTCCTGGATCACTACATACCTTCATTTGCATGCTACACTGTTGCACACGGGATAATTAGCATACAGGGCCCGGGAGCTGTGTGGGCGTAGCATACACAGGTAGTGCACATGGGAACTGCTCATACCTGGATCGCTTGGCAGCCATATTTGGTGTTGGAACACCGACGCTACGCCTGCACCTGGCGCAAGCTTCATGAATCCCGGGGTATGTATAGAACTAGAGTTTTCTTGTATTATCTTTATTGTTTTATGATTTCAGGAACTTCCTTAGAGCTAAGAAAAGTCCTTGTTTATGTATTTTCACAGGTAGATGCTAAATGCTACCAGCTGGCATCAGTGGTTGTTTTGAGCCTGGGAACTGAAGTCAGATGACAAGAAATTATGTCATGCTGCAAGCTATCCCAGCAGTAATATTTGGGATATTAATTTAAGATGTCTCTGAGAGAGACTGAGCATCCTGTATCTTGTCTTTGACATGACAGCATCAGCTGGAAGATCCATTCACCACATCTGCCTTGCTTGCTCTGTAAGTAAGTCTAAGGAACAGTATAATTCTCTTAGATACAGTCAGGAATATAGCAAAGCTTAAATTAGATGTTTTTCTTTATTTATTTATTTGAGACTGTCCTGCAATATTGTTTTAAATATTTCCTGTGATTTTGAACTCTGATGTTACTGTGATTATTTAATGAGCATTTTCTTGTTCTTTTATTATTTATTATTAAATATAGTTAAACCTATCATTGTGTATCTGATATTTGTGAGACATATTTAAGTTCTGAGAGAACTTGCATATTTATTTGGTGACACTGTGTAGGCCATTCCTAATACCCTTGCTCTTGGTCAAACTACCATTTGTATTACCAGTAACATTACACAGTAAGATTAGATGCCCATTGTTAAGGGCCCTAAAGTAGGTGATAAGGGCTATGCTGTTAGCAGTGATAACTACCCTGTAGTCTGGGCAAAAGGGGGCATAGCTAGTAAACCTGTGTCAACCTTTCCCAGGTGTGTGTGTTTTGTATATAAATCAAACATTAAATTGTGTGTGTGTGTGTCAGCTACTTGGGCAGGGACAAGAAGCAATGGATGGACAGTGAGGTTGCTGCAGGTCTTGGCTTGGCCACTCAGCTGAGATCTCAACTCTATAGCTGTGCCAGTCGGCAGTCTTATTGGTGATCTGGAGAAAAAGGGAGAAACCAGCCCCAGACTGACTGTGGTCTCTGTGTGCTCTCAAAGGAAATTGCACTTGATGCATAGATCTGCATATGGAAATATTGTGTATGTACTTGTCATCCTCCCAATGTACATCCCCTACTGGTGCTAGTGGTGAGGATTGAGGCTTCTTGATTACTGGTCCAGTGGTGGGGCATCACAGGGTCCCCCACGGGTGCTGCTACAGGCAACTGCTTTCTGCCTAGTTTTTTCTCTAGCATGTCCTGCCATCTCATGTTCCCTTTTTCTGCACTATGTCCATGTGTGTTTCCTCCCCCCAACCTCATTTATATCCAGCACCACTTAATTCCAGACCTTAGCTTGTTTTGATCCTCCTTTGCCAAACAGATACTTCCATATGTTCTGAGTGCCTTCGTGAAAGTTTGGTTCCCCTTATGGCTGAAGTTGTCTTTCCTCTGTCCAGATCCCTGCTGCTGAATCATGCATTTACCTAAAGCAACACACTGGAATAACCATAATAACCATAGGAAATGAAATCCACTCAATACCTTTGAAACAAAGTGAAAGCATTCCCCAAAGTAAAATGAACTACTACAAATTGGCGCTCTTAACACCTAAGTGTGGTGTCAAAGCATGTTTGCAGCAACATAAAGAAAGAACCCAGAAAACTAAGTTCAAAGAAAAAGCATACCAGCACTGACATAAAGAATTAATACACTTGTTCTATTTTCTTTGCAGTATCCTAACAGCAGCTAGTATTCATATCCATAACGGAAAATAAATGTCCCACATATTTCTATTCTCTCTATATTATCAGTTTTCACCAGTACCCTGTACAGCATCATCAATAAATGAAAGCATGCATGTAGAATTCTATCATTTCCAATATCATCATGTATTCCTCATAACCTGTTCAGCACAGAAAATAATGATCAATGTTTTCTCCCTTTAACTTACTTGTAAGTATTACAACTGTGACTAAAATCAGCAATACATTAATTACATTTTATTTTCACATTACCTTAAAGCCAAAGATTTTCTACATCGTAAATTTGCTCAGTGAAATGAATTTTCATAGTTTTGCAATAATTTTTAAGTTTAAAGTATTTATCTTATTTTATCAATTTTCTGCTTTCCCATATCAATTGCCTCTAAGCTTGAATGACTGTTCACACAAATCACATTTATGCACTTTCTATGCAAATTAAGTTCAGATGAGCTGATATCTATGAATTTCACTTTCACATTGGTGAACCTGGTCTCGCTGGTGTTAAGTTACTTCGAGTGGGCATGAATGTGCTGTTCTGGGCAGCAGTAACATCATGAACGTGTGACAGTGCATAGAATGCTTCAATCAAATGTAAGCATGCCAGAGTATTGGAATATATCTGCAGTAAGCTAACAGTTAAGTTGGAATGTATTGAACCCTAATCCCCATGCATCCATCAAACTATATCACTCCTTAGCAAATCCTAGCACTCACTTACTTTAAATGAAGCTAGAAACACAACCTAAAAATGTTATTTATAATGCGCTTATAAAATAGTAATTATGAGAGGAATAACACCCAACAATACTATTACAGGCACAGTGCCATAACTTGTTACAGCAAACACCATAATGGCATTCTACAAACCAAATCGGAGCATTCCTCTGCATAAAGAAATTGACACTAAAAGATGTCAAACTGATGCACTGATAATTGATTTTCCTTCACAGACACACACACACACACACACACACACACACACACACACACACACACACGCACATATATATATATATATATATATATATATATATATATATATATATATATATATACATATACCAAAAATAAGCACCATGATAGTCAGTTTCAACTCCAATGACTTCAACTGTGTTTGATGAAAGCGCTCACCTGATTTTTTTTTAATATAATAAATGGACTTTAGACTGACTACCAGGGTGCTTATTTTTGGTTTACTTGTTCTTTTGGTAAGCACTTTTACACCACTAATCTGATTTCCTATATATATATATATATATATATTTACAAAGAAAACCAAACCAACACTCCACAAGGTAAATGTTGCGCTGTTAAAAGTAACGAGTACAGCAGCAATATAAATAGTAACAGCAGCAACAACCATGCAGTTCTTCCCAAATTAAAACGGCTCAGTTCGAATAAAATGAAACAAATAATATCCAAAATAATCAGGTTTAATTGGTGCACACAGTAGGTAAGCGCTTTCACAATACAGCTTCTTCAGACCATTAAAATGTGCAATTAATTAGTCAGCCTTTATATACTCTATATCAATTAAATCTGACATCATAATTACAATTTACAATTTAAAGTGACCAGACTGACATTTACCATATAAAACTCTAACATTTACTATAAAAAACTCCATGTATATATATTACAACAAAAAATAATAGCATTGATATAAAAGTATAAATGAGTCATTTATACGAACATAAAAATACCATAGAAGCTAAACATTAACTACTATGACAAAAATATTTTTCAGCAACATCCACCTACTATTTTAAAATAACCCACTTGGCAACTGCCACACTAACATCTTACCAAACCAGTAGTTAGCATATGAACATTATTAATAGTATAGAACTATGTATATAAAATAAAATATAATAAAAAAATAAATAAAATTATATATATATATATATATATATATATATATATATATAATTTTATTTTTTATTGTAATTATGATGTCAGATTTAATTGATATAGAGTATATAAAGGCTGACTAATTAATTGCACATTTTAATGGTCTGAAGAAGCTGTATTATGAAAGCGCTTACCTACTGTGTGCACCAATTAAACCTGATTCTTTTGGATATTATTTGCTTTTTCTTTATTCGAACTGAGACGTTTTCATTTGGGAAGAACTGCATGGTTGTTGCTGCTGTTACTATATATATATATATTTATATATATATATATATATATATATATATATATATATATATATATATATATATATATATGGGTCCCCTTTCATATGGTCGACATTTCAGAATGTCAAAGACCAAATGGCCGAGACCATATGATCGACATTCAAAATGTCGACCATGCGGAACCGGTATCTCTGTACAGTGTAGAATGGAAAGATTTCCATCTTCCACACTGTAGTGCAATCTCAGATTTGGTATATTTAAGTTCTGAGGGGTGTGGGGTGGCGTAGCCCCCCTGCTAGCAGCGTGAAGGTAAGTTTTTGTTGTGTTTTTTTTTGTTTTTTTGTATTCCATGGTCGACATTTCGAATGTCAATCATATGGTCTTGGCCATATGGTCTTCGACATTCTGTAATGTTGACCATGTGAAGTAGATCCATATATTTTATATATATATATATATATATATATATATATATATATATATATATATGAATACATACATGTTTGTGTGTGTGTATATATATAAATATATATATATATATATGAAAAAAGCACTGAAAGTCCATGTGATTGGTTCAATACAATCAGTAAGCCAAACTTAGTACTACTATCACTTCCATGGGTAACACCCCCATTATGGGCGCATGAGCTGTTAGAGCTCAGAGGGTGAGCTGATCCTCTTTCTTGCAGTTTCATTCTTCACTTTTATTATGACCCTAAATAGGATGGTAGCAATTAAAAATCATGGTCTAACTCTTACATGAGTCATATCTGCAAAAGCTGCAGCATGCAGAAACCAGCACTAACTCGAAAAAGATTGACATAAGCCAGGCTCTGTGAACCACATGGCATCCTTGACTGGGATACCCCATTATGGATGTCAATGTCTGCATAGCTATAATGAACTGCAGAGGTACAGAAGTGACCATCTGAACCAGTGGGTATTGCATGTTCAGGAGAGAAGGCCAGAGTTATTCAGTAAGTATTTTTACTTCTCTCATTTTTTTTTTCCTCTTCATTTGCATAGATTAGTAAATAATGTCTGGATGATAATGTGGAAGTATTGTAACTAATTGCAGGCTTGTGGACCTTATTGCAAAATACATATATGTACATATGTGCAGATATATATTCCTAAACACACACACACACACACACACACACACACACACACACACACACACACACACACACACACACACACACACACACACACACACACACACACATGTAAATCTATATCTATCTATCTATCTATCTATCTATCTATCTATCTATCTATCTATATATCTATCTATATTTATAGATAGATAGATAGATAGATAGATAGATAGATAGATAGATAGATAGGTATAGATATAGATATACACCTAAACTTATATGCTTAGGCCACTATAAATATATCAAAGCAGAGGAAGTCATTGCATCATGTGGCATTTGATTGTAATAAATAAAGTTAAGAAGAAGTAGTAATATAAAGTAAAAATGTGTTAGTGAATACACAGAAATCAGTTCTTTTTTTAGCAGTGCATTTAGTGTATGAACTACTGTGCTGTTTAGTAACTGTGTTAAATCTGATTTAAAAAAAAAACACAAACAATTTGAAAAAAATATTGCCTTGCACAGGTATGCATACACATATATGATAGGTAAACAACCATGCATGTCTTGTGTTCTTTCTACAGCTAAAAAGTAAACATCATACAATAGGGAGCAAGCCCAATGATTGGTTGTCAGGGTAACCCAGGGTGCTTGAGAGTATGTATATATTATTCATGCTTATGAAATCATTATATAGGATTAAGGAATGCACTCTTTTGCAAATAAAATGAAAATAGTCTGTCATTTTTAAGAAATCATTCAGATGTAAATAATAATCAAATCAGACTTGCAGAAATACTGTAATACCAATAATATTCTCATCTCTGTCCATATGTATACCATAGTGCAGAATATTTACTCAGTGTAAAATTCAGTACCATTTTATTTCTTATACATGGGTTCACAGGTTCATATAAGAACTAGGTCTAGTTGCCCATATGGGAAATTTTAAGCTAACCAATTTCCTTTTCTGAACTTGAATTCATAGGTTCATAGGTTGGTACTAGGCTATCGGCCCTAGGGCCTATACAAGCCTAGCCATAACAATTCCCTGGCTATTTCTTCCCACACTATTTACTTCCCTGGACCACTGTCTAGCAGGGTGGCTGACGTGATCCCCAGGGTGAACTTCCTTTCTCCCATCCAATCGTCAATGTTCCTTTTGAAGAGGGCCAAAGAGGCACTCTGCTTGACATGTATGGGTAGTCTATTCCAGAGTCTGGGGAGTCTCTGGGTCAGGAACCTATCCCTCCAGCATGTTTTGTTTATTGTAATGACAAGGCTTAGATCCCTGGAGTGTGTGGTTCTGAGGGACTGGAATTTCTTTAAGTGTAGCATGTCCAAAAGCTCTGGGTTTGACATGGCCTTGTATGTTAAGCAGAGATCACCTCTGAGTAGACGATATGCGACAGAGTATAGCTGAAGTTTTTTAAGGCAGTCAGTGTAGGGCATCTGCTTTAGGCCTGTGATTCTTTTAGTGAGGTATTTCTACGGCCTTTCCTGTTGTTGCAGATGTCTTGAGAGGTACATACCAAATGGGGCATTGTATTCTATAATGGGTCTAATGAGGGATGAGTACAGTGGGACAATGACCAACTTTTGTCTGGTTGAAAAACCCTTAGTGATGAGGTGTGTCACATAGAAGGATTTCCTGACTGTTGTGGTGATGTGGTTATTGAAGGTGAGACCACTGTCCACCTGTGTCCCTTCACCTCTTGTCACACTTTCGGTGTTTAGTGTACTGCCACCTATGTGGTAATTCACGGGTACATGTTTTTTCCCAAAGGGGATAAATATACATTTCTTGGCACTGAGCTTGAGCCCATAGCTCTGGTACCAAGCATCTGTTTCTGTAAGACCCTTTTGTAGAGTATCCACATCATTTGGGGATTCAGTAATGGCTCCCAGTTTGCAGTCATCTGCGAACTTTGTTAGCCAGAATTAACATATCCCATCTGATGTTACTTTGGCCTTACCATCCCATAATTAATAATTATGTATTACCCCTAGTGAGAATAAATGGGATCATACCTCTCATCCTCTTAGTGCAGGAAATCTGGACAAATCCTGACAAAATCAGCCAACAAAGGTCCAAAAATAGGGACAGATTTTAAATATTGCTCTTATAATCTTAGAAAGTTGCTAGAGTAACAGTGCTTATGCTAACATACATTTTCTGAAGGATTTGAAGTCTGAAACTCAAATGTATGTCATTATTTAGTGACTTCAGTCCTCAGATCATCCCAGTGATTCATCAGAAAACCACAAATTTTATGAGGAATAGACCAAAAATATTTGCCAAAAATCTGGACATTCTGTGAAAATCTGGACAATTGAAAAGTATGAACGGGATCATATCATAGATAATTTGAGGAGACCTATGCATGAGATAAAGCACTTAGGAGCTGTCATTGTCTATTAGTACTAAGGGGGGGCAGTTATTGGGTAAACTTTCTGTTTCCCATCCATAGAAAGATTGGTGAGTGTTATACTGGTGGTGATATTTTGATGGGTGGAAACTGGAAGGTGGTCACTAAGTGAATTGGATAAGTTCCAAAGTTTGTAAATTTACTAGGTTCATAGACCAATATTCAGTCTAGAGTTGCACCTTTACTGTTGGCATTATTAAATCTAGTGTGTGTTTTGATATGTTATATATAGCCATAAAGGTTTATACTAGCTGATGGAAAGTCTGTTGTAAGGTTTTGCCAGTCGATATTTATATTTTCTAGTATGATTCTTTTTCATATGGTATATTATTATTTTCCCAGAAGAGGATTTCTTCTAAAATTATTATATTATTTCCAGCCTCTAGGTTGGATATAAGCTGTAACAAAACATAGCTGTTTTTATTTTTAAGCTTTAGGAGTGATACAAGTTTTTTTGGCAATTTGGAGTTTTGGAATGTTGTGTGACTAGGGAGGGAAAATGTACAAACTTGGATAAAGTAAGGCTACTTCTTGCTTTCTAGTGGGGCATATCGGCTCTGATAGTACTATAACTTAGAGGAGGTAGTTCATAATATTTAACATTTGGTTTAAGACAGGTTTCTGTGATGGCAAGAATCTCAGGGTTATACTGTAATATCTGGGCATGTAGTTCTATACTTTTCTTACAAATGCTACAGAGGTTGATAGTGACAATATTCAATTTTTTTGTAAGACCAATGAGAGAATGATGGGGTTAGGGGTTTGATTTGCTAGCTTTGTTAGTATGGATAGGTAGTCATCATTTAATGGTTGGACAGTATAGTTAGGAAGAGATATAATTTGAGTTGGTGGTTGAAGAAGGGTTAAAGTCAAAGGTTTTAATGATGATTCTTTACTATTTAGATTAATTAGTAGACTTTAGGGGCCTGAGTTGGAGTGGACATCACCAATGGGATTTTTGAGAGGTAGCGTATTGATTTAGAGGGGGGCCTGTCTGCACCTATAAACAATTGACATAATTTCTTTCTTTCTTTTTTCTCTGGACACCTTTTGTTTGTAGCTCACTCACAGCCTTTGACACACACTGGTTTGGAGACATAAAATGTCAAGCTCGGATCTTCTGTAACAAGTCTTTTTAACATTATGAAGATTCTACCCAAAGAATTAGATAACATGGTTTCTGCATATTATGTATGACATTCAAATGTTCCATGACTGGCTTCAGTCCATCTGAGATTTCAATACGATTCATGCACTTAAAAATACAAATAACAGCTGACACACAGCTCCAGAGACTGTTGAAAATCAATCCAAACGTTGTGCTTGTAAAAACAAAATATGGTTTAAAAACACATAAAACTTTAATCCACAAACAGAGCACTTGAAAACTGTACATAAAACTTGATTAATATGTAAAAATACTAGTTAAGTGTTTTTGTCAAATTCCTATTTAGGACTTCATCAGAACCAATTACATTGTATCAAATCACCTTTTAAACTCAAATGTATCTCTGACCCTTAATCTTTTAAAGTGACATGTATTGCCGTATAAAATACATCAGCACTAAAAGAAAACATACATAATCAATATATATTACAATACCAAATATACCTTACTAAATACCAAAGTCTATTCATTAACATCTTGAAATCCATAATTTGTACATCTTACAACCTTGTCCTTCTGTGTTTCAACTCACTCATGATGGAAATGGTATCAGTGGGCCCCAGTGGATTGGAAGCATCCATCCTTAATTGCAAGGGCATTTCTCTATGTAATACACAATTTTCTAATCCCACCCCCCTCATAAATGGTGCAGCTATTTTTTTCTAATACCAAAAATATAAACATGTTAAAATTATTGCAAACTAGGGAATGTCTTGCTAAGGCACTTTTATATTGTCTTTCTTTAAAATACTGTAGTTGTGTTGGTAAATTCTTTTACCAACAGACTTCTCCATCTTTCCCACATAAAATGCAGTGCAGGAATTATACCTAGCCAAATAAACTATCTTATCCATTTTGCAGTTATACCTACCAGGTTTCCTTAATCTAGCTATTTTGTCCAATATATCCCCTGAATCTTCAGTGTCAGTATATGGACATTGTTAACAATGGCCACATTTTGAAGTTTTAAAAGTAAAATGAACAATCTCTTGCTGTGGTCTATCTATGATGTTCTTTATACATGGCCTGTTTTTCAAGATAAACCTAGGGGGTTACAACATAATTGCAGAGGATGTTTCTATATTCCCTAACATGTGCCAATTAATGTTAATAATTCTCTTAATCTTGGAAGTATCCAAAGAATAATAAAGTATCATACTATTGTATAACACTTTACGTTCCTCAATTTCCTGTCTTGGTTGACTTAACTTATCTTTTTTTCCATAAAGTCTAGGTCCAAGGTGATAATAGGTCCATATTTACTACAGTTTAATTCAAGCATTTGCTCAATTTTCTCATTAATAAGTGCCACAGGATACTGCCTCTCCAGAAACATCCCTTTCAAGTTTTTAAATTCTTCATAACACTAGACCTCTTTGGACGTAAGTTAAGAAACTCTAATACACTGAATTTTAATGAGCCCCTGTTCATGATGCAAAGGGCAAATACTAGTAAAGTGCAGGAAGGAATTACTAAATGTTGGCTTTCTGTAAATATCTGTTTCTAAATTATAATGATCATCTTTCAAGACTCTTATGTCAAGAAAATGTATTTCTCGAGTTTCAATATGGGGCATAAATCTCAAAAATGATGTGTAATTTTCTACCAGGAATTTTTAAATTGTATACATTCACCTGCCCAAATAAAAACATTTCCCCCAGGTATCAAAAATATTTCTGGCAAAACTGAAAATTTTCTTCCTTAAATGCAACAGTCACCTCCCACCCCTTTAATACAACATTGACAAAAGCACAAGCAGCCCCCATAGCACCTCCTTGTATCGGTAATAATTTTGACATTCATATCAGATAACTTCTTGTATTGAACCAAAACATCAGCAAACCATTTTAACTGACATTCACATGGAATGACAGAAAATGACAGAAAAATTTACAACCTCCTGAGGGATGGTATAAACAGCTTCACAGCCCCCTCCCCCTCTGTTGGAACTGGAACCAATGTCCAACTCTACACTAAAGTAGTATACAAGCACTTATATAGATGCATGGAATCAGGAATACCTGACAGGACAAAATCATCCTCTGCAAGGAAGAGTAAACATGTCTGGTGGACATCTGCAATAAATAAACTATATAACAAAAGGAAAATGTTGTTGTTCAGGACCAAGAAGGAGCACATGCCCAACTGGAAGCAATCACTCCTTAGTCTGAACAAGCAAATAAGAGCAATAGTGAAATCCTCTAAAGCCAACTTTGAGTCCAAATTGGCCACATCTACTAGAGACAATCATAAGGCCTTCTTCACATTTGTCCGCAATCTCAAAGGAAGCATCCAGATCTGTTCAGAACTGGTGCTCAAGGACCCCACATACACAGATGCTGTAGATATAGTCAATCTACTGGCTGACAGATTCAGCAAAAGCTTCACCTCTCTGTCACCCCCCCCCCATCAGTAAATCAGGACATCCCCAGTACCTGCCCCTCACCCCTTATCTCTAGGGGACAGGTCATCACTGCCCTCTCAAAGGCAAAAAAATACAGCCTCCATGAGACCTGGTAACATCCCAGTCTGCATCCTATATGAACTCAGGCATAAACTTGCAGCACCATTAGGTACCCTAGTCAACCAAAGCCTGAGTACCGGCTTTGTCCCAGCAAAATGGAGGACAGCCACTGTCATCCTTTTACATAAAGATGGAGTGTCCACAGATCTGGGAAATTATAGACCTATCAGCCTAACTAGCCTGATCTGCAAGGCTATGGAATGGATTATCATGGACCTCATTAACAGGGACATTGGCAACCTCCAAACACTTGACCCCACACAGTTTGGCAGTTTGTCAAGGGGAGGTCATGTCTGTTAAATAGGGTTGACTTCTTTGAGGCAGTCACCAAAGACATGGACGAGGGGAAGATAATGCACACCACCTACCTTGTCCTGACCAAAGCCTTCGACACTATTCCCCACTTGGGCATAATAGATAAACTATCTCAACTAGGCATCAGTCCATATGTTACCAGATGGGTAGCAAACTGACTCACTGACAGAACCCATCTAATCAAAAATAGGGGAAGCCACCTCAAGCAGTAAACCCATAATGAGCAGCATACCCCAGGGATTAGTCTTGGGCCCTCTGTTATTCGGGATGTACATCTCTGAGGTTCAGGCCAAAACCAGTGAGCTATGGCTGACCAAGTTTGCAGATGACTGCAAGCTGGGTGTGGTCATCAATTCCCCAAGTGATGTGGACACCCTCCAAGAGGGTCTCACCCAAACAAATGACTGGTGCCAGAAACACGGCCTCAAGCTGAATTCCAAAAAATGCATCATCATCTCCTTTGGGGAGAATGACATCTCTACATATTATCACATTAATAACAATGTCCTAAGCACGCAATCAGTCGTGAGGGATTTGGGCACCCAGGTTGATAGCAACCTGACTTTTGACCACCATGTTGCTTCCACTGTACGAAAAGCTTTATACATGGCCCACCTCATAAGTAAGGGTATCTCATCCAGGGACAAGGAAGTTATAACATCCCTGTATTCTTCCCTTATAAGGCCAATTACTCGCAAAGCACATGCAGCAGCTGGAAAGACCACAGAGGTTCCTCACCAGAAGAATCTACAGCCTCAAACATCTACCCTACACAGATAGGCTAAAAGTCCTGTCAATCTACTCATTTTCAAACAGACTCCTCAGAGGTGACCTCTGTCTGTCATACAAAGCAATCTCAGACCCCGGCTTGATGAGACTGCTGCACATCCTCAAGTCAAGCTCTATTCGAGTAACCCGCACTTGCGACCTCAACCTGGTCTGTGACATCAATAGGACTTGTTGGTGGGACATATTTGTGTCCCAGAGACTCCTCCATCTGTGGAATAGACTCCCTCTCCACATCAAGTAGAGTATTGCATTATCCCTTTTCAAGCACAACCTGGATAACTGGATGGGAAACAGAAAATATGCCCCTGGATACCACCTGTGTCCCTGCTGGACAGGGACTATGGGTGCTGACTTATCTAAACATGGTCTAAACTCTTGGCTAAGCTTATAAGGCCTCAAGTTCATTAGCCTAATAACTTCCTATGATCCTATGAAGAAGTGCAAAATTGACTTTTACTATTTTAATATCGATTGTTTTGACCCTATTAGGTCTTCTTCAGATTCTCCACAGATTTATTAGCCTAATTGAAGATCTCACTGCACTAGACAGAATGCCTTTCAAATAACAAATCTTTATGTAATGATTTGTCCTATCCAGTAATTTATTTATTTTTTTATTGACATTTGGTTACTAGAATGGTCTACTGGGCTAAAACTGGTCCATTTTCACTGGATGCCCAGGGAGAAAAGCTCCAGAAATATAACGTTTGATAGTATATAGATAAACAGTGTAGAACAATCTTTAACAATGTTTTAGCTTCTTAATGCTCCAAAACATAAACATTTGACAATTATATACTTAACAATGTAGAGCAATTCTCTTTTTGTTTCATAAACTGAGAAAGCTGATATGTAAACAGTTTACTTAACAGTCTAGAGCAATTTTATGCAAAGTTTTAGATTATAGTGAGAAAATAGAAATAACAGTTATGAAAAGTTATACAGGCAGAGTAACATTATAGTTGCAGTTTGCACAAGTATGAGTTTAAGAAGATACCAAGAATATGTAGGGAGTGACAGTAGGGTTATGAAGGTTTAGGAGGATGGTGAGCAAGGGTGGGCACATTGGAGCAGCCACAGATCAATGTGGTAGAGAGGTGTTTGTGTAAGAAAATTTTAAAGATTGCAAGGCTTTAAATAGACCTAATATGTAGTGGGAGAGTGTTCCAGCTTCTAGCTATAGAGTAAGAATAAAGTAGTTGACCAGCTGGTAGATTACGTTTGTAAACCTGTAGAAGCTGCTTGCTTTCTGATCTGAGAGATCTTTTGGGTATGTAGTGTAAGAATATTGAAGAGAGTGAGGGGTATATAGAGGGCTTATAAATAATAAGAGCATCCATTATTTCACATTGGACTTGATGAGTAATCCACCATTTCAAAGCCACATTGTTTGAAAAATTGTATCAATTCCTTGTGCAGCCATGCTGTCCACCACTATACCATTTGGGTACTTCCAAAATCTTAGGTCCTTAAAAACAGCCTCTGAGTTTTCCCACTGGTAACACCCAAAATCTGTTCAGCTTCTTTATGAATTCATTGAGTTGACCAAAAAAAGTAGTGTTCTACTTTACCACCTTAGGTAATGTTGAAGAAACTGCTTGAAACCACCACGATGTAATCCAAAAGGCATTTATTGTAAAATGAAACAGGAACAAGCGCTTTCACACAAACAGGTTGTGCTTCATCAGGTTACAATCACATAAAGAAATCCATTCACTTTTATAGAGACCCCTTGTCATAGTTAACAAAATAATCAGATCAATTAAAATCAATTAGCAAACTAGGCTCATTAACAAAAATAAGAAATTAAATTAAATATAAAATGGCAAAGTTCTATCCAACTATATAGCATTAAATTAAATGGCCATTATATAAAAACTATAAGTATTTCTTTTTTAAAACGTAGCATTAATTCTTTGCCTTTCTATAAATATCATATTAATTGATAAGGTGTATGAAGTTATTTCAGGTACTGGTATCCCGCCTCCATAAATCAACTCAGGAAGCCATGCCCATATTTAGAAAGGGAAGCAATCTAAAGTGTAGCTTCATTAAAACTACTAATTAACAATCCTGGTTTACTTTTTTTTTTAAAAAGACAGGTTTCCATCACCCGTTTTTATTTTTTTATTTTTACTTTCTTGCTATTCTCGATGTACAAAATATTTAGCTCCCAGAACAGTTAAATCAATTAATATTTTAAATAGTCTCAGAAGTTACTATAGGAGACTATATCAAACCAATGTGTTAGGGAACTAACTTAGGTCATTTCACAAACAATACTCATTATTAAAACAAACCTATGGTCAGATAGGATAATATTTACATCTATACAAATTGTACTCAACGGAAAGAAAGAAAGTGCCATATGTAGCAGCTAACCAAGCAATATACTTAGAATTATCATATGCTGCCATACTCGCCAATGCAGAGAATTATATAGTCACTAAAACCATGACTAAAGCAAATAGCAAATAAATTCTACATTAAATAGTCAAAGCACATTCAGTACTCAAAAATATATATATACGCCCTGAAAAACACATAAATAGATCCTGACACATAGTACCATTTAAGTAAAATGTAGATCCATGGTAGAAACAAATACTACAAATAAGAACAAAGAAACGTGATGTGCAATATAAAATCCCGCTCAATAGACATAGGGGCAGGATAGGCATTCAGTTGCGATATATTCTCAATGACAGTTGTTAAACACTGGATTGTGAGATAGCTTTATATTTAGATTAAACATAACTAAATATAATCAATTCAAATCTCATAATGAGACTCATAACAAAAAAATTTACGGACTCCATGGGGTCTTATCAGAAATATAAAAGTATAAAAAATATATCTAAGTCACATTTATCAAAATTAATATAATAATTTTTTCTTATATAAAAAATTAATATAAGAGTAATTACTAACAACAGAACAAATTATATTTACAATATTAAAATAGATTTACATAAACAGTGTTTAAAAAATGGAAATATGAATTTTACAAATTTTTGTGTATATATATATAGATTTTATAAATTATTTATATGATAGAAATAACAAGATACATCAAAAAGCTCCTTTGTTTTTATTTTTATTTTTAACTCGGACCTATTAGGGCTGGTCGAAGATTAACTACAGAATTGAGACCTGGGGGTAAATGAGCTCTAAGTCTCAATATCCACCTTAGCTCAAAGCCCTCCAGAGTATTTATGTTATCACCTTCCCTTATGTTGGAATCCACCACCTGTAAAACCTGGAACACAAAGCTGTGTTGTGGGTGAGTACTACAATGTAGAGCTAAGGCATTACAAACATTACATTTTCTAATATTGTATATGTGATCATAAATTCGATCTCTTAGTCTCCTTGAGGTTAAACCCACATAGTAGGCATCACATAGAGTACAGGTGGCAAGGTATATTACATTTCTAGTATTGCAATCTGCATAATGCATTGGTACTATGTTCCTTGTCATATCTGGGGGTATAAAACCATTATTTCTAGATATGTAATTACAATAGGAACATTTGGTGCATTGGAAGGTGCCTGTTTTTATCAAGGATCTGATATCAGTAGATGTATTAGTTAGCTTCTCCTTGCATAGCAGTCTTTTTAAATTCATGCAATTCATATATCTAAAGTTCGGTTTATTGCTCACAATTTCTGAAATAGATGTGTCTGACAATAAAATTTTCCAATTTCCCCTAATTATATTAGTCAAATATTGTATATCATTGGTATATTTAATGTCATAAGGCACAATATTAGACATATTCCTAGTGAACTTATCACAGGGAGTATGCTTTTTTGTATAGAACCTGGTACTATTAGATAATGGTTCATTTATTTCATTGATCATTTTAACAGGATAGCCCCTTTCCACAAAGAGTTTCCTTTGGGTATCCATTATGTGTAGTGAATCAAGTCTATCACTACAGATTCTATCAATCCTCCCCATCTGATTTCTTACTATATTGGGAAATATGTGCCGTGGATGTAGGCTGTCATAGTGGAGGATCCCATTCCTCCAACAGGGTTTCCTGTAGAGTGTTGTTGATAGTCTACCTAGATTGTCCTTTTTAATAGTAATATCTAAAAAATTTATGTAGTGATAAGAAAAATCATAACTAAATCTGAAGAACGGGGTCACACTATTCATATAATCAATAAAGGAGATAAGACCTTCTATATCGCTATTCCATATAATCAGTATATCGTCTACAAAACGTCTGTATAATATGACGTTTGCAAACCTCAAATCATTAAATAAGTATTCCCTTTCCCACTCCAATACGACAAGGTTGGCATATGCATTGGCACAGGGGGTTCCCATGGCAACCCCCCATGTTTGTGCATATGCCACATTGTCGTAAAGGAAAACATTATTTTTCAAAACCAAATCCAAAAGACAACACAAATTCATAACATCACCATTGGGAACCTTAAGTTGTGTCATGTGACTTCTTATTGCATCTAAACCATAGTCATGGGGAATCTTTGTAAATAAACTTTCAATATCTAAAGTCACCAATATGGTGCTATTAGTTATTTCCTTAGTTAATGTATCTGACTTCAGGTCGTCCAAAAGTTTATATGAGTCCAAAAGAATGGTAGGAACCTGCTTTACAAGGGCTCCTAGTTTGTCCTGTATATATAATGACGCATTATACGTGACCCAATGGTCACCTGATACTATAGGTCTCAGTGGTGGTGGATATATCTGTTTATGTAGTTTTGGAAGTCCCTTGATGATGGGAATAAGGGGGAGCTCTATCAATAAGAAATCATAGAGAGGTTTTTCAATAGACCTAGTCATAAGCATATCGTAGAGAGTATCATGAACATATCGCGTTAATGAGACTATATGTGATTTTTCAATCTTTTTATATGCAGTGTCATTATCTAGCATATGGAGCATTAGATCATTATAAAAGATTGCATCCATAGCCACTATCCCCCCTCCTTTATCTGCTGGCTTAAATATTATTTGTGGGTCATTGCACATCATTTTCAACTCAGACATTTCCTCATTATTAAGGTTAATGAAAATATTCTTTTTCAGTTTACTTTCATAATAAAGATATATATCACGCTCACATGTTTTCAAAAAACAATCTACTATTGGTGTCATGGGTGGTACAAAAGTACTTTTCTTCCTGCATGTAAACCTAGTACTGTTGTCAAAGATATTAATAGAATCAGTTGTATTGTTCTTAAACATTAATTTCAGAGATAGTTTCCTGCAAAATTTGCGTAGACCTATAAGAGTGTCAGAAATATTACTATGTTGAGAGGGTATAAAAGATAAACCCTTATTTAGAACATTCATAGCATCATGTGAAAATGTCCTGGAGGATAAATTAAAAAATAAACAATTTAAATCGGCATTTTCCAGTTCTTTTATGGTACATCTCAAGCCATTTGATAGAAGGTTCAGATCTTCGTTCTTCTTTTCTGCTCCTTTATGTCCCCTGACAGTTTCCTCTTCCCCCTTCCCCGGCTGTTGGACCGGGCTCGCACCGCCTCCTTGTAGGGCAGGGGAAAAATCAAAGGCGAGGGTGCTGTTAGTTTATTGGTAGAGGCTATAACTTTAGGTTTCGTACCTATGTTAGCCAACTGAACCAAACCTTGCTGATTGCAAGGTAGTGACATGACTGGAGTATCTGGTAGCACGGACACTTCGTTTAACACAGTCTCAGTATGCATTTCTGCACTAGTCGTAATATCATGCGTACTAGCAGGAACATCATTATCTGGGCTGAATGTAACATTTCCTTGATTGTTAGATGAATTAGTAAAGTTAGAATGAGCCCTTGGCCAAACAAAAATTCGGCCGAGCTGGAAGTCCTCACGATCACGCTTCAGTTTCCTCATTTTTATTTGCTCCAATTTATTACTGTATAAGGACAGTTGCTTATTCATGGTTTGTATTTTGGCTTTACAGAAGTCAGATTCATAGGTGGTAGTAAGCAGGTTATACTGCTCTTCAACTTTAATTAGTAGCTCAGCTTCTATCGGTGAAAAATAATCTAGAAGTAGCTGAACATATTTAAAGCCAAAGTCAATGTTTAATTTCTGCCATTGCCGAAGTAAATCTGGTTGACTATCCCCATAAGTCGGCATGCACAAGACGCGCATGCCGCGGGGGATCACTTTAAAGTGTTGACATGCTTGTAGATGCCGTCTCTGCCATACAAGTCTATGCAAACGATATAGGTCATTCTCAAGTGTCCTCATGTTGCCAAAAAACTCATGCATATTATCACTGTTAGTAGATGGATTTATACATGCCTCACCATTCAACTCCATGTGCAACAACGGATTTTCACGTTGATAAAAAAGGCAATTCCAGTTGTCATAGGAAGGGTTACTCACAGGGTTATAGTCTAATTCAATATTCTGTGCTTCCATCGCGTGGTGAGCGGATAAGTAAAGGAACCAGAAAAGTAGCTGCAGAAAAACAAATCCAATCACCCAAAGGTTTCTTGCATCAAGGCAGGAAAGGCAATGTTGAAGAAACTGCTTGAAACCACCACGATGTAATCCAAAAGGCATTTATTGTAAAATGAAACAGGAACAAGCGCTTTCACACAAACAGGTTGTGCTTCATCAGGTTACAATCACATAAAGAAATCCATTCACTTTTATAGAGACCCCTTGTCATAGTTAACAAAATAATCAGATCAATTAAAATCAATTAGCAAACTAGGCTCATTAGGCTGCATCCTATATGAACTCAGGCATAAACTTGCAGCACCATTAGGTACCCTAGTCAACCAAAGCCTGAGTACCGGCTTTGTCCCAGCAAAATGGAGGACAGCCACTGTCATCCTTTTACATAAAGATGGAGTGTCCACAGATCTGGGAAATTATAGACCTATCAGCCTAACTAGCCTGATCTGCAAGGCTATGGAATGGATTATCATGGACCTCATTAACAGGGACATTGGCAACCTCCAAACACTTGACCCCACACAGTTTGGCAGTTTGTCAAGGGGAGGTCATGTCTGTTAAATAGGGTTGACTTCTTTGAGGCAGTCACCAAAGACATGGACGAGGGGAAGATAATGCACACTGCCTACCTTGTCCTGACCAAAGCCTTCGACACTATTCCCCACTTGGGCATAATAGATAAACTATCTCAACTAGGCATCAGTCCATATGTTACCAGATGGGTAGCAAACTGACTCACTGACAGAACCCATCTAATCAAAAATAGGGGAAGCCACCTCAAGCAGTAAACCCATAATGAGCAGCATACCCCAGGGATTAGTCTTGGGCCCTCTGTTATTCGGGATGTACATCTCTGAGGTTCAGGCCAAAACCAGTGAGCTATGGCTGACCAAGTTTGCAGATGACTGCAAGCTGGGTGTGGTCATCAATTCCCCAAGTGATGTGGACACCCTCCAAGAGGGTCTCACCCAAACAAATGACTGGTGCCAGAAACACGGCCTCAAGCTGAATTCCAAAAAATGCATCATCATCTCCTTTGGGGAGAATGACATCTCTACATATTATCACATTAATAACAATGTCCTAAGCACGCAATCAGTCGTGAGGGATTTGGGCACCCAGGTTGATAGCAACCTGACTTTTGACCACCATGTTGCTTCCACTGTACGAAAAGCTTTATACATGGCCCACCTCATAAGTAAGGGTATCTCATCCAGGGACAAGGAAGTTATAACATCCCTGTATTCTTCCCTTATAAGGCCAATTACTCGCAAAGCACATGCAGCAGCTGGAAAGACCACAGAGGTTCCTCACCAGAAGAATCTACAGCCTCAAACATCTACCCTACACAGATAGGCTAAAAGTCCTGTCAATCTACTCATTTTCAAACAGACTCCTCAGAGGTGACCTCTGTCTGTCATACAAAGCAATCTCAGACCCCGGCTTGATGAGACTGCTGCACATCCTCAAGTCAAGCTCTATTCGAGTAACCCGCACTTGCGACCTCAACCTGGTCTGTGACATCAATAGGACTTGTTGGTGGGACATATTTGTGTCCCAGAGACTCCTCCATCTGTGGAATAGACTCCCTCTCCACATCAAGTAGAGTATTGCATTATCCCTTTTCAAGCACAACCTGGATAACTGGATGGGAAACAGAAAATATGCCCCTGGATACCACCTGTGTCCCTGCTGGACAGGGACTATGGGTGCTGACTTATCTAAACATGGTCTAAACTCTTGGCTAAGCTTATAAGGCCTCAAGTTCATTAGCCTAATAACTTCCTATGATCCTATGAAGAAGTGCAAAATTGACTTTTTACTATTTTAATATCGATTGTTTTTGACCCTATTAGGTCTTCTTCAGATTCTCCACAGATTTATTAGCCTAATTGAAGATCTCACTGCACTAGACAGAATGCCTTTCAAATAACAAATCTTTATGTAATGATTTGTCCTATCCAGTAATTTATTTATTTTTTTATTGACATTTGGTTACTAGAATGGTCTACTGGGCTAAAACTGGTCCATTTTCACTGGATGCCCAGGGAGAAAAGCTCCAGAAATATAACGTTTGATAGTATATAGATAAACAGTGTAGAACAATCTTTAACAATGTTTTAGCTTCTTAATGCTCCAAAACATAAACATTTGACAATTATATACTTAACAATGTAGAGCAATTCTCTTTTTGTTTCATAAACTGAGAAAGCTGATATGTAAACAGTTTACTTAACAGTCTAGAGCAATTTTATGCAAAGTTTTAGATTATAGTGAGAAAATAGAAATAACAGTTATGAAAAGTTATACAGGCAGAGTAACATTATAGTTGCAGTTTGCACAAGTATGAGTTTAAGAAGATACCAAGAATATGTAGGGAGTGACAGTAGGGTTATGAAGGTTGAGGAGGATGGTGAGCAAGGGTGGGCACATTGGAGCAGCCACAGATCAATGTGGTAGAGAGGTGTTTGTGTAAGAAAATTTTAAAGATTGCAAGGCTTTAAATAGACCTAATATGTAGTGGGAGAGTGTTCCAGCTTCTAGCTATAGAGTAAGAATAAAGTAGTTGACCAGCTGGTAGATTAGGTTTGTAAACCTGTAGAAGCTGCTTGCTTTCTGATCTGAGAGATCTTTTGGGTATGTAGTGTAAGAATATTGAAGAGAGTGAGGGGTATATAGAGGGCTTATAAATAATAAGAGCATCCATTATTTCACATTGGACTTGATGAGTAATCCACCATTTCAAAGCCACATTGTTTGAAAAATTGTATCAATTCCTTGTGCAGCCATGCTGTCCACCACTATACCATTTGGGTACTTCCAAAATCTTAGGTCCTTAAAAACAGCCTCTGAGTTTTCCCACTGGTAACACCCAAAATCTGTTCAGCTTCTTTATGAATTCATTGAGTTGACCAAAAAAAGTAGTGTTCTACTTTACCACCTTAGGTATAATGAAACCTATCCCACCACCCAAGTCTCTAAGGTAGTTAAACATTCATTTACAGACACAACAGCATTAGTAAAAATATCATTTTGCACTGGATTGTTAGAAAATGATGATGCAGAATACTGGCTTAATAAAATAGGTGAGGAAACAGAATGATGAAAATCGTCTCTCACTATATTATTATCGACAGGGAGTAACAAATGGCTTAACTTTGGCACCAATATAGTTAAATTACTCACCCATATGTCTATACTGTTAGTTTGAGAGCTGAGAGAACCAATAGAATCCTGTGTAGTGACATCCATCCTCAGATCATAAAACAAGAATCACCAATGAGCACAGTACTTCAATTACAAACCAGTACTCAGAAAAAGAAGTACAAATTTTCAGGTTTTGTGGTACACTGTATTTTTATTAAATATTTCAGACTGAGTGCTTTCATCCTATCCAGACTTCATCAGAACCTGAAGAAGAAACAAATAAATACCTACATTTCCTTGTGAATGTTAAATATCACAATATTAATCACATGATTTACACATGACCTGCACCACCCTGTTCCAGGCAGTAGTTGTCATTAAACAAGCGTTTGGCATGCTGAAAGCCCATTTTCATTACCTGGGGGACTCCAGGGGTGCCTTTCAACATGACCATGTTACTGTAAGCAGGATGTTTACCCCATTCACCATTTTGCACAATATGATTATGTGTCAGTCTGGTACTTAACTACATCATGATGGCAGTGCAGCTCCAGTTATTGTTCCTTCAACCAGTGATGACAGTGATGGTAGTCATAGGTCCCATATAACAGGCTTGTGCACATGGTTGCACAGACAAAAAGGTGGCATCTTGTCTATGACATCAGTTAGTGATACCTCTATTGCAATATAACATAGATTAAACTTGACACATGCAGTGTAATCAGTAGGCTAGGCTATGTGGTGCATGGCCTACTAATACTGTAAATTAGACCGTTTCATTAATATTTAAAAAAATGTAAAGATTTTTTTCCTGCACCATCAATTAATTGCTGTATGTGTTTTCTTTTCCATATCTCCACTCTGACACCTTTCAGCTGTGATTTGTATGGTTTAAATGCCTATGTTGAAGAGTAATGACTCATTTAAGTATTATTGTTATATAAAGTTGTTCAAATGCACATTTTTGTGCAACAGGAATGAAGTAGGAATGTTCATTGTCTGTTACATTTTTAAGGCTGCATTGCAAGTAATAACATAAAGTGACATGCATTGTTGTATGTACAGGAGAAATTTGCATGTGTAATTTTGGACATTTGTGTGTGATATTTGCTCAGGTGAGACTGCACATCAGATTAGTTAGTTCTTTCATCAACACCAAACCTGTGTGTCATCCAAACTAGCAAATGGTCATACTTTTTTGAGTTATTTTTCTCCTTTTTACTGTCATTCTGACAGCTGTCTCTGTGCCACAAGTCCTTTACTGTATCTACTAGCACTCAAATTGACCCCCATTCCAGTGTTCAAATTTGAGACTCAGCCAGCAAGGATCCCAAGGGAATCAGAGGAGGTTGTTGTCCATCTTCTACAAGTTTTTTTTTCTTATAACCTACTCTGTTTCTTCAGTTCTTTTTCCCCTTTGTGACTGTCATTCTGACAGCTGTCAGAGTGCTGCAAGTCCTTTGCTGTGTCTATCAGCACTCCAATTGACCTCCGGTCCAATGCCTGAATTTGAGACTCAGTCAGCAAGGATCCCAGGGGTATCAGAGAATGTCGTTGTCCATCTTCTACAAGTTTTTTTCTTATAACCTACCCTCTTTCTTCATTTCCTCCCCCTTCCTCTGCAGTTTCTGTGGTAAAATCTGGGAAAGGTTGGCATGTAATGGGGAAGTGTGAAAATTCACCTCAGCTATAGGGAAGGTCAGTCAAGCCCTCACTCTATTTCCCCTTTTGGACACAGCCCCGATAATGAAGTCCCCAGCCTCCACAAGGGATCGCTGTCAGAGATGCCCACAGGGCTGTCCTCTATCCCAGAGTTGGTAAGCAAGCAGAGTGGCTACAGAATGCTCTTACAAATAATACTTTACAGTACCAAATCAAAAGACCCCCCCCCCCCACACAAAAGTTTTTTTTTGCTTCTGCATCGAATCACATTATTTATTTATTTAAAGGGAAAGTCTGACTGTGTTCTGGAATCCATTTTCAGCAGCGGCCCAGGGAAAAAGCTTCAAATTATAGAAGAAATATGGTAACAATACAATGATATAATATTATTACAGTTTGAAACTCTACATAAAATTTGAAAATTACTACTTTGCAAGTAACAAGCATAACAAAAGAAAAATGTAAAATATGTTATTTATACATACCCATATTGAGAAAGATAATGAGAAGTAGTTTATGAGATAGATTAAGATAGGTTTTGGGAGAGTGGAAGGTGGAGTGACAGAAAAAGAAATGAGGTGCAGAGAATAGGAATAAGGGAGAAAAGAGAGATTAGTGTTGAAAAGAAGAAAAAGAAGAGGTTAAGGAAAGTGGACACAAAGTATAGGGGCAGTTTATACTTCATGAGCCAAACACAATGTCCCCTAATAATAGTATAGGTAACAGCCCATGAGCATGTGTTGTTATGAGAGCTTGATGCTGAGTCTCTGTGATGTCATGACCTGTTGGATGCAGGGGAGCATCTAGACACTAATCTGACAGTGCCATGGGACTGAAACCTTGACTGTGAGGTTCTACTATGTGTTCTGGATAACTGATGAGTCCTCTCTGCTTTTTTATGTGTTATATCAGCTATAGGTCTTATGGTACTACCTTGAGAATTATGTGGGATATGGCCTACTCTGTTCATGTGTATGTGGACGCTCTCCTATCCACATCCTTCTATGATTCTTATGAGAGTCTGGTAAGCTTTTACTAGTGTGCACAAGGAGGTGGACATGGATGCTATGCACATGAAGATCATCATGGGATTGCCCTAGGCCTTCACCATTCCCATGTACGGAGGAAATTCTTTACTTATACCCAGCAATACTCTAAGCATCTCTACTTTAGTCTTTGTGTCAGTTGTGCTTGTTCCTGAAGAATGCCACAGCACATCTACTGAGGGGCAGCCAAGCCCTTGTGTGATCCTAATGTTAGCCGTGAGGTATGCTTTTGCCTGGCACCCATTTGTACAGATGTGACAGTGGGTACTGCTAACTCTGAAATGATAGTTTCTTCTTAAATGTCCTCTTGTTGTTCAGAAGAGACTGATGTTGAGCTGTGTGATATCTTCCCTCTTTCAGCTGCAATGTTATGTCCTCATTCTGTTGATTGTATAAGCTTCTGTCACTCCTTATTGATTCATGAAGTAGACATTTAACATACTATTTATTCATATTTCCTCCCTACACTCTCCAGACATCACACCAAACCTATTTAATGATCTCCCTCACCTTTACTACTAATATAAACTGATTAACTCCATCTCAACTCAAACCAAACTTAAGTGGGAAAATGGTGTCCAAAAACAGTATCCATAGTTCTCCAATATACAAAAATCCTTCTAGAAAGAAATATTCACCCTAATCCTGGCTGCACATATGACAATGAACATCAAGACGGTCCTCCACCACACACTATTCTAACCCACAATGGTCAGCCCCCAACCCCAGTAATCTATCTTTTGCTTCATAAATGTCAAAAGAATAACAAGTAAAACTGCTGAACTACATGCCTGAATTACCCTACATAAGTCTGATACTCTTGCTGTAACTGAAACTTGACTTAAACCCAGCATAAACAACTCTGAAATTACACTTCACAGGTATAATGTCATCCATAATGACCATATAAAGAGGAAAGGTGGTAATACTGCTTTAATATATACCAACAAGTAACACATTTCTCATTACAACAAAACAGTTACAAAATTCAATTCAGCAGAGCTTATCACTTTTGTGAAAACAAACGATTATAAATAAATATGTATTACTGTCCTTTACATCATTCCTGGAGACAATACAGATACTGGAATATATCCTACATTGTATATCCATAATAATTCCACAAGAAAAAATACTATTGAATGATGTGAATGTCAATTGGTCGGAAATAAACTCTAACTTTCCCCCATCTAGCATGGACTTTATATGGCTTCACACAACTAATTAATAGCCCCAAACATTGTAGCAAGACATCAAATTCCCTACTAGAATGAATCCTATTACCAAACCCTAGCAAATACACCACCACAGGTACAATGCCAGACACTCTCAGTGATCATCTCTCAATCTATACAACCATACATCTCACAATCTTTAATTATGTATTGTTACTATTATGCAAAAAGCTCAGGATTTCCAGACACAAGCTATACAAAAAGATTAAGGGAGAAATTTGAGGAAAAGAAAAATATTTCCACAAGAAAAACTGTCAGAAGCCTCAAATAAAAAATTGTATTCATTAATAGAACAGATTTATGAAAAACATTATAGAGACCAAGAAACGTTAATCTGTTTGGAAAAAGAAGCATCTGAAGAAGTGTAAAAATATAAACAACAAAACCTAGAGATTTTTGAAAACTATAAAAAAGAAATATGAACATGGGAAAGAAAGAGATTTGCTATGGTGCAATATTTATTCAGAGTTGAAAGCCAGATTAATCAATGCAAAAAAAGGCAGCCACAAAGACATATGAAGAGAAATACAGGCAAAGGCATCAAGATATGGAAAATTTCACAATACAAAAATAATATCACAAATAAGGATGTAGTAATGAAGATTATTAAAGTAGAAGTTAAAAAATAGAACCTGAATTTATAGAATTCCTGCAAAGTGAAGGAATTGGCTTAGAAGGTCTAACACAGGTTACATCACAGCATGATAGAACGAGTCCCCAAAGTAAGGAGAAACAAGAAGATCAAGAGAAATCAGAAGAAGAAATATGGACATGGGAAAGAAAAAGACATTTAATATGGTGTAATATTTAAGCAAAAGAGAAAGCAAAATGAATTAATACAAAAAAGCAGCACCAAAGATATTTAAAGAGAAATACAGGCAATAGAATCTAGATATGGAAAACTTTACAATGCAAAAAAATAAGAACACAAAGAGGAAAAGTAGAAAAGAAGATTAGTAATGGAGAAGTTAAAAAACTAGAAACTGAGGTTATGGCGAAGGATTCAGTGTAGATAATCTAACTCAGAAAGTATCACAGCAGGATAGAGCAATAGACATCCAAATTAAGAAGAAATCAGTGGAATGGGAAGCAACTAGGCAATTGCCATATGAAGATATTTTTGAGCCTTCCACAGGAAACCAGTATAAACGTTCACTTGAAGCTGTACAGCAAGGGTAGGAACAGGAAACTGTGACAACTCTGATGCAGTCAATGCTGAGGAGTGATAGGCCAGTGAGTTCCCATATGACAGAGCAATGGTTGACACATGATGAAATTGAAGAGAATGTGCCACAAGAAGATGCTATAGAACTCTCTATAGAATGCCACAAGAAATGGAGAACAAAAAATATGTCCTCAGTTTAGAAGAAAATGAGCTAAGAGCAGAGTTGCTTGATTTAATAGAACAATGAAAGCAATAAGCTGCAGAATGTCAATAAAACCCCAAAAGTTAGAAGTCTGATAAAACAAATGAACACACTAATTATCACTATCCATAGAGATCCATGCAACATAACAGAAGTAAACAAGATATATTAGTGTGCAGCTAAATTAATAACAGATAAAAAAATTCTAGTAGTAAGGGAAAGGGAGGGGAGAAACTGAATACCATTGTGGAAATATCGAATAGAGAAAACTATAAAGCAATTAAGGCAAGGAGGGTTACTGTTAGAAGAGTATAGAAGAGGGAGCAGATCAACAAAAATATTCAGAAAGACAGACATGATAAAAGCAATGCACAGTATTAAAAAAGAACAGGATCTATCATGCACCATCGTTAATAACAAAATGAAAATCTCAGCACAGGCAGAAAAAAATTAGAAGATACACAGATAAATATAAAAGTACAAAATAAGCAATTTATTGATGACCCCAAAAAGTTCTATAGAGAACTGGGAAACAAGGCAAAAGGAATTGAAAGACCACCCAAATAAAAGAAATGGATACAGTTTGGATCTATGAAGATCGTGTGGAAAATAACAAAAATGCTAAATGGAGAGAAGTAAAAGAAAGAACAAGAAGTTCAAAGGTACAGGATATGAAATGGGATGAAGTAATGGCCAGACAGAGATTGAGATAAAGTTAAGAAAAGCCTCCAATTGGAAAACCCTAGGCCCAGATGCCGTACCTAACTTCTGGCTAAAAGTATTAACATATTTTCATGAAGATTTAGCCATGAGTAAGAACTATTTATATATGCACTCCAAACAGAGACCAACCTGGTTAACAACAGGAAAAACAATGCTCCTACTTAAAAGTGAACCTGGAAGTTATCCTAAAAATTATAGACCAATAACTTGCCTTCAGATGACATATAAACTATACACTGGAATTGATGCCAACAGAGTTTATAGTCATTTAGAAGAAAATTAAATCATGGCAATAGAACAAAAGGGTAATAAAAGAAAGTCATATGGGACAAAGCATCATCTGTTGCTAAATAAAGTCATAATGGAGAACTGTAACAAGGGGACGCATCTAAATATGACATGGATTGACTACAAAAAAACATTTGATAATATCCCACATTCATAGATAAAAGTATGCTTAAAATTGTATAAGATACACCTTACCCTGATAGACTACATTACAGTTACAATGAAACAGTGGCAGACCACTTTGCAATTAAGCCATGATAAATGGCAAATTATTATTCCATGGATAAAAATTCAAAACGGGATATTCCAGGGTGACTTCCTGTCACCAATGCTATTCTTTCTTGCCCTTTACCCATTAAGCTGTCTACTTAGATTAGGCCATAGCTATAGTTTTGTTCCTAGAAAACATCAAAGTGTAAATACCTCCTATCTTCTCTTTGTCAATGATTTACAACTGTATAGCTCATCAGATGAGGAACTGAAAGCACAACTGCAGGTAGTCAAAACTTTTTCAGATGATATAAGAATGTTTTTTGGTCTTGATAAATGTGCAAAACAATTTTTAAAGCAGGAAAACTCCAGCACCAAGAAAACATCAGTTTAGGACAAGAATGTGATACAAAAGAACTTGAGCAAGAGGGAGTATATAAATATTTGGAAATTGATGAAGGATCAAGAATAAAACATGAGCAAATGTGAATAAAACTTAGTAAGGAATATTTTAGAAGACTTAAATTAATCCTGAAAATAACATTGACATCTAGGAACAAAATTCAAACTATAAACCAATTTGCGTATCCTGTCCTAACTTACAGTTTTGGGGTGATTGATTGGCCCCAAAACATGTTAGGTAGACTAGACAGGAAAACAAGTAGGTTGCTTTAGTTATAATGCCTGATTTATAAAAATCTGTGCATACAAAGATTATATATTCCCCATTCAGAAGGAGGTATTGGCCTTGAAATTGAGTACATGCATAGATCTGTAATTGTGGGACTGCACACATATCTGCTAACCTCACAAGACCCAAATGCAGTGAAAGATTTGAAACATGAGGAAAATAAATCTAAGATGACTTCCCTGCTAAGTCTAGAAGAAGCATATCGGTGTCATGCAGGAATGGAAATCAGACAAGAAGTAGATCATAATCAGGCAGTAAATGAATGTGTCAAAAAGCAAAAGAAAGAATATAAGGTGAAGGATCAGATGATAAGGCAAGAAATGTGGAAAATGCATAAATACAGTTGTATGTATAGAAAACTTCTGGAAGAATCTCATGTTGATCAGGATCAAATACAGGAATGGTTAAGGAAAGGCAAATTCATACCAAAAGACAAAAGGTTAATATTGGCAGCCCAACATACTGGGCTACTTGCATGTTGGTTTACAAAGTCCATTGAACATCTGTGATAAACATTCAAATGGAAGTTTTGTAAAACAGAATTGGAAACATTCACATACCTTGTTGCTGACTAATGGCAGAAGGATTGTATACTGAAAAGCATAATAATTTGGCAAGGCTGTTGCACTGGGGATTGTGTAAACATTATAATACTGAAGTAGCTGAAAAACACTAGAAACATGAGTCACAAAGCATCCTAGAAAAAGATGAAGTCTACATCACATGGAATCACCCATTACCAACAGCTCAAAAGATAGATGCGAGAAAACCAGATATAGTGGTCCATGAAAAGAAGATAAAAGTAGCATTGATCATTGAAATTGCTACACCCAGTGACTACAGTGTCTTGCATACAGAGAGACACAAAGTCATAAAATATGAAGATCTGCAGGCAGAAACATGAGCAATGTTGAAGAAAGATACCCAGAGAGTTCCAATAGTAGTAGGAGCAACGGGTCTTATAAAAAATAATCTACAGTCGTATTTAGATATGTTAACAATACAGGTAAGTCCATACGAATTGCAGAAGGAGTCATTACTTGACACATTGTGCGGGTGCTACAAAGAGCATTTTTGGCTAACATTAAAGATTGAAACAATACTAATTTCATGAACATTAATCATACTTTGACTTAGGATGAGGTCCATTTCCATTATGGTATTAGAAACCCAAAAGACTTGGAGAAATTAAAAGAGAGAAACCATACATCTCACACATTCACTTAAACAGCATGTTTATAAAACAACATTCAACCTTTCCAAGTTTAACCTAGAAATGTTCATTATCATCTATTAACTGGAATTTCCTAAAACCCCTGCCTTTAGATGATGCTATGAATGAATTCTGTAGTCATTCCTGAACATCCTAAATAGCCTTGCTCCTTCTAGAAGAATGAGGCTAAAAAGAAATATGCAATTTGGCTATCCAAAAAAAGTAGAATGCTAATGCAGAACAGAGAAAAAAATGGAATGAATGATAGAAATATACAACACCACAATATCTTGAAAACATCACAATGTGTTGCAACTGTACATACAATAAATAAAGAAATTCAACCCTAAGCCCTCTCCTATTAACTCACCACTTTAAACTACAATACTATTCAATTTTATTTTATGAATAGTACAGAATCTCTAACCAAGAATTCTCTAACATCTAATACTAACCCTGCTCAACAGCCACATATCACTACATTCACTTTCACCTTCAAACCTGTGCCCACACCCTATATAAAACTACTCTTAAACAAACTCAAACAATGCTGAACTTCAGATTATGACCTTCCAAGCAAGTGCCTAAAATAGCAGCCAATTGCCTATCCCGACTCAATTCTTTTAAATAGGACAATCCAGGAATCCCACATTTCCTCTATCTGGAAAAAGTCACACATTATCTATGTGCACAACACAGGAAAGTCAACAGATGTCACTAACTTTAGACCTATTGCAATCTTATCCTCCCTTTCCAAAATACTTGAAAAATTTATTCAAAACTATATCTTGCAGGAGAAACTCATATCCCCCACATAACATGACTTCCATCTTTCCCATAATAGTAACACTGCACTTCTAATTTATATAGATACTGTCAATAAAGTAGAGATGACAAATTTCTCTCTTCCTTATTTCCACACTCATCTAAAGCCTTAAACACAGTTTATCACAGCAAATTTCTACTTCAGATGTACTCATAAGGTCTCTTTCAGCTCACTCTTCTGTGGTTCAAAAGCTACCTATTCAAGTATCAGTCAATAAAATGGCACTCCACTCTCTCTCCATACCTTGCAATCACTACAATGTACCGCAAGAGTCTATCCTTGTACCCTCCTCTTTAACATTCTCACCAACATCCTCCACAAATCCATACAACGGGGCCTGCCTAATACATTAAGTAGATGACTCCACACTCATTTGCACATCTGACAACATGGAACACTTCCAAAAAAATACTCATGAAACTTTATCAGCCACTGAAACATGGCTTTGTAACTCACAACTCATGCTCATCCCCCAAAATGTAAACTACAACTTTTTCACCAAATCTCTCTCTCAAGGAAAAACAAAATGTAAAGTCTTTTGTTTTGATAATACAACCATTGAGGTCAACTTCTTA